>NW_025061535.1:126878-163774 GCF_000002595.2 Chlamydomonas reinhardtii
TGGCGGTTTTCACCGCCGCCTGATCTGCGAGTTCATTAAACGTATTCCCTGAATGTGCTTTGACCTTGAGGAGGTTTGTCCGGCGGCCGGCGTGGGAGCGGCGTTTCAGGAGCGCGAGGATGTTATCCAGCAGCGCTTTGTGTTTGCTGTAGGTAAGGAGTTGGGGCTGGTTGATTGTTTTGCGGATGAGGAATAGCGACGCAGCGGAGTCGGTGTAAACTGTGACTTCGGGGAGCGCTTGCACTTCGTCGAGCTTGAGCACTTGGTTTATGGCCGAGAGCTCGCATCTTGTTATGGTGTTGCAGCCGTGTTGTCCAGGGTTGACGTCGATCTGATACGTTTGGGACGTGCGGGCATCGATCGCTGCGGCCCCCCACGCGCTGGGCTGACCAAGGGCGTCTTTCTGTACTGAGCCATCGGTGTAGAAGCCTTCGCAGGGATTGAGGCGTAGGGGTTGGGTGGCCGCGAAGGGGGCCAGGGTGGCTGGCGTGGCCGGTACGGGAGGGGGTGTTACTCGGGGGGCTGCCGGGCGGGTGCGGGTCATCCGGCGGACCTGTTTGGTCACCCACCGTGTGTGGGCCCAGGTGAGTTGGGGCTGCGGTTCGACGGGCATGCCTGAGAGGTATAGAGACGTGCCTAGGGCGTCGCGTATGGACTGGGCAAGTCGGGCTCCGGGTGTATTGCTGACCAGCACCAGGTCATGTTTTAGGGTGATGCCTGCGTCGTTGTGGATCTGGCCGAGAAGGGCGTGTGTTGCTGTGGCGGAAATGCTGCCAAGGAGTGTGACTCTGGGGTGGGCGAGGTATCGTGTGTATGGCGCGTTGCGTTGGGTGGGGAGGATGATCAGCGTGGCAGTGGTTGGCGGGTTGCGGGTGTTTGTAAGGGTTTCGGTGTGTTCGGCCCATGCCAGTGCCCATCGGACCGCGTGAGCTCCGTCTTCGGTGTTGGGTTCGGGGTAGGCGACAGCAATTCCATCCCATGGCTGGGAGTACGCGTCATAGTTGGCCCCAAAGAGCATGTCTTCTTCGTACAGTGTGTAGTAGGTGGTGGCGGCTTCCGAGACGTTAAGGGGTGATGCGAAGAGCTCTGTTGTGCTGCCTATTGCCGTGTGCAGGGTTTGTGTCAATCCGTCGCACAGAATGCGTTCTCCTTTTTCAGTGACAGGGTGTGATTTGGAGCCGCCCCCGGGTTTGTATCGGAGGAGCAGGCGGGCGATGGCCGCAGCAAAGCCTCTGCCCTGGTCGTATTTGGCGTGCGCTTCGGGCCAGGTTGTTTGTGCATGCTGGTAGCGTTGCCAGAGGAGGTTGAGCCGCTCTGCGCTGATGGTGCCCATGCACCGTCCGCGGGGGTCGTACACATGCGCCAGGTGAGTGCAGTGTGCCGTGGAGCCAGGGTCGGGGAGGATACCGAGCTGGATGGTGTATGTTTGTGTGGGGCGGATGTCTCGGCGGGGGTTGCATGGCTCGACGTTGATGTCGACGTATTGGCGCAGAGTGCGTTGCCCTCGTGCAGTGTCGTTGCTGGCATCTGTCCAGCGGCCCTGTCGCTGGTCAGGGTTTAGGTGCGTGTCGCTAGCGGGGGCCGGGGGGCGGGGGGCCAGGGGGACAGCAAGGCGGGCGTGCAGGGCGTCCAGGAGTTCTTGTTTGTTGTCTTGTGCCTCCAGGGTAGCGGCGGGTTCTTCCAGGTCTTCCCATTCCACCAGGACGCGAGGTTCGTTGCCTGGGGTAAGGAGCCAGGTAAGGCCGCCGGGTTTGGGGCGGTAGCGGTTGCGGGCGTAGAGGGTGAGGGAGCCGGGGGTGATGACGGTGGGTTCCCACTGGACTCGGTAGTACGGCGAACCTTTGCTGGTGGTGCGGGCTATTACGTGCTGCACCCGCTCCTGGTGTCCATACAGGGTGTTGGTGGTGGTGAGGGCTTTGGTGCGGTAGGTTTCACTGAAGTGCTTCCAGGTGTCGGACGTGGCGGCCAGGTAAGCGTCTTGTTCCTCCTGGCTGAGCTTGTGTCGGTGTGTGAACGTGGTTGGGGGCGTGGGGCCGAGGAGTAGGCGTCTGAGGTGCGCTTCGGGGTTGGGGGGCTTGGATCGGCCGATGAGGCTGGGGGCGATATCGAGCAGGTCTGCGCAGTGTGCGTCTGTAAGTGGGTCAAGCGCTGGATCCCAGTCGAACGCTTTTGGTGCGTCGGCTGGCGGGGCTCCCCGTCCTTCGGGCTCCTTGACCATCTTGATGCAGGCCCGCTTACGTTGCTGTGTGCCCGGCCGGCGTGTTTGAGCAGGTGTCTGGTTTTCGCCATCGTGGTGGGCCGTGGCGGCGGTGGCGGCGGTGGCGGTGGTGGCAGCTGTGGTGGCGGCCGCGGCAGTTTCTCCGGTATTGGCGGTCGGTTCGGCGGCGGGGGCGCGCTGGCGGAGGAAGCGGTTAAGTGTGCCCCAGTCGACGGCGGCAGGTGCGGTGTGGGTCGTGTGGAGACCGGTGAAGGTGTGCCCGTCCGGGAGAGTGCGTTGGACAGCGGTAAGGGGAGCGGTGCTGTTGTGGGTTTTGGCTCGGGCTCGGGTTTCAGCGTGGAGTGCGAGAGTAAGGCGGTTGAGGGCTATCCTGTGCCGCCTGTGGGCCCGCGGCCACTTGTTCTTTAAAGTGTTGGCGTCTATTACGCAGGTGCGGTCCGGGGTGAGGAGCTCCCGGAAGTCGCTGGTGAGTTCAAGGAGGGGTTGAATCAATCGGAAGGGTAGGGCCTGTTCCGCGTCGGCGCCTGGCGGCGCGGTGCGTGTAAGGAGGGCCGACAGACCGTGGAGCGTGGTGTGGTATGTGCTGCCCTGTTGGGTCAGCTCCAGCCCCGCATCTTTGATCAGCGAGAGTTGCCGTAGGTTGGTGTAGAAGCGGCACTGCGTGTGGAGTTGATCTGCGGGCACCCTCTGTGCCACGCTGTGTTGCAGGTGGAGCATGGCGCGGGTGACGGCGCCCAGCCTGCCCCCATCGTTTAAGGCCTGGACGAGGGCCTTGCCTGCGCGGCGGACATATAGCTCGCGGATGCTACCTACCCCCAGGCCAAGGGTGTTGGTGGGCTGGAGGATAGCGCGGGTGGGGAAGCCGCGTTTCAGGCCGTAGCACATTTTTGCAGTGCTTGCAATGAGCGCATCGAGGCTGGCCACGTCGTGTGTGCTGTACGGCATGAATGGTAGGCTGTAGGCCACTGCTGGGTGGATGGTGTATTGTATCATCCGGAGTTTCTGGTCTGGTGTGGCGAGTGATGTGGCGATGCGTTGCCCTCGCTTCTTAATTGTTTCCCGGATGTACTGCACTTGTGCACTCCAGTCTAGGGTAGGGGTGATGTGGATGCCAAGGTATTTGTAGGATTCATGGGGGGGCTTGTATGGGATAGCGGTGCCATCTATGCGGATTTAGCCTTCTAGCATCCGGGCGAGCGCTGCCTGGTGGGGCTTGCTGCGGGGGCCGCCAAGGGTGGGATCGGCGCGCGCGCGGCCGTGGAGTATGCCTTGCAGTTGGCATTTGGAGACGTTGACTTTGAGGCCGCCCCATGCTGCAAATTTCTGACTTCTTCGCGCTCATTGGGGGCCAAGCGGTACATGCGGGAGAACACTGGTTTTGCGCCAGGTTCCAGGTCGATTGTGTGTTCGATGCCGCGGTCCTTAGGCGGCCCTTGAATAGGTTCGAACACGTCTTTGAATTCGTCAAGAAGTGCATTGAGTTGTGTTTCGGGAATGGTGGGTGTGGGTGAAGGGGAAGTTGGGTTGGTGGGGGTGGTATGCGTGGCGCACAGGTGTGGCGTCTCGGGAAAGATGGGTGGGTTGGTGCGGAGCTGTGCGGCGCACGCTGGCGGTGCAGATGATTCGGTATCGAGCCGTGACAGCACGTCGGGTTTGGCTTCGCGCACGACCACCAGCATGCCAGGCACGTTCTTGCGCATGGCGCGGCGGGCGGCGCTAGCGGACATGAGGTCGGGAGTGGTTGCGGCGAGCATGGCGCAGATGGCCTTCATGTGTGCAACGCCGGCATTCGTGTCCTCCCCACCTGCTGTCGAACCCTTATTGCACGAGTCAGCAACCAGCAGTATGTGCTTGGTGCTGCCGTTGGCGGGCTTGGTGAGCAGGCAGGTAAGGTTAGGGATGTCTAGCTTCACGCCGTTGGCGCGCATTCAGTCCATACCCAGAATCAAGTCAACGCCGGGCAGGAGGGATGGCATGACGAGTGCTGGGACGGCTGCGGTGTGTTTCTGGATGTGCAATGGTAGTTGTGCGGTGCCTTCAAGGGTCACGCGCTTGCCGTCTGCGACTTCTACCTCCTTGGCGCCGTGCGGTGCGACGGTCAGGTCAGGGGGAAGTGCGTTCTTGCTAACGATGGAGTGGGATGCGCCTGTATCGATCAGGACTTTGTGTTGTGTGTGGCCAATGCGGCACTTGAAAATGAGAGCGTTGTCTGGGCTAGCCACGCGGAGCTTGGGCTGTTGCGGGGGGTCGTACCATGCTTGCAAGTCCTGCGGTGCAGGGTCAAGCTGATTGCTGTCCGCTGACGTTGCAAAGAGAGGTGTACCCGTGGCGTATTCTTGCAGGAGTGTCATGCCCGTGGTAAGCTTGCCGCTGAGCGAGCCCTTAGGAGCGATGATCACTGCGCTGGTGTCGAATGGCCTAGCTGCCTTGCAACGCTGGTAGTGCTTAACCCAGTACTGCAGCTGACCATGCGGTGGGTTGAGCCAAACGTGGTGACCGCCGACGTCTGACTTAAAGAACGAGCGCTTGGGACAAGCAAAGGTGGCGCAATGAGCATTGGAGCCTTCATCATTACACGCAGCGTCAAAGGAGAAGTCTCGTCCTGAGGCAGTTTGCAAACTCAAGAACTCAGCTCGACTGAACATCCTATCTGCCTTATGCGTGTGCGTGGTGCCCGGTGCCGTAGCAGCCGTGGCGTGCGTATGCTTGTGCGATGGGTGCTGACAACCCTGATGCGGTGCGGGGTGCGTACACTGCCCACTACCTAGCGACTCATGCTCATTAAATGATGGCTGCGCAGCGGGGCTGCCACCTAAACCTTCACGCTGCGCAACACCCTACGCGGCAAACTTGGGGTTGTGGTCGCGGCAGGTGTTCCACTTGCGGCTGACGTCCTCACGGGCGCACTTGGTGCAGAACCCGAGAGTCTTCAGGCCGGCAATGCTCTTGTCCTCCTCCGAGCGCTGGCGCTTCGCGGAGCCGCCGGCGCCGTCGCCCATGCGGTCGCGCAGGGCGTCGAACTTGTTCTCCAGGCGTCCGAGCGCCTGTGTTTTGCGAGCATTGCGGAGGGGCACATAGCGGTCAGGGCGCTTAGTGTGCTTGAATGCGTGAGTGCGGGGAGCGTGCTTGCTGTGCGTGTGCGGCTTGCCACGGTTGGGCAAGCGCTTAACGTACGCGACGGTTGCATCCCCGTCCCCGTCAGAACCCTCATCGTCACTGCTGGAAGCGTTGTTGCAGTCGTCGCTGTCCGTGCCTTTGGGAATGCTGGCTACGGCGGCGCTGGCGCTGGCACGTTTGCGCATGCGGTACCCTAGCTCGGCAGCGTACGCGGCGTCTATCGCGGAGGCAAGGGTCTTGTGGCGCTTGTTGTCCCCGTCGACTATGGCATCGCGCGCAAGACTGGGTAGCATGTTATCGAAGAAGTACTGAATCCGGTCTGCCTCAGCCATGTCAGGGGCTTCGAGCAGCAGGGTAGTGAACTTCTGCACGTACTGCGAGACAGGCATGCCGGGGGTCTGGCGCGCCTCACCGGCACTGATGCGCTCGCGCACGCGCTGGGGTTCCGACTGGTTCTCTAGGTCGCCGTACGCGCGCTTAAACTCAGCCTGCAGTGCGGTGGCGTTTAAAGCCTTGCCAGTGGAGCGGTAGTATGCGCGCAGGTTTTTGAACCATGTGGCCGCGGGTCCCTCTAGGAAGAACTCGAAGTCGTTAAGCAGGGTCATGCCCGTGCGGCCCATGTATGAGGTAACCGACGCGAACCACACCTCCCTGTCCCCAATGCTCTTATCTAAGTCGGGATCACCCGCAAGCTTAGACGGACGGGGCAGGTGGCGCGCGTATGGCACAGCGGTGCTAGGTGCCGAACCCGGACTCACCAGCTGAATCTCGTGGACGGCGGCGTTCAGCGGAGCCTGAGAGTTGCGGAGGTTGGCCACGTCAGTGTTGGTGTTGACCAGCAGCGAGTGCATGTTCTGCAGCCCGTTGCGCAGACTCTCGACCGCCTGCTGGGTGCCGTGGCCGGTGCGCTGGACGTCCTCCAGCAGGTGGCCGTGGCCGTTCTGCCGGTGGCGCAGGGTGTCCAGCTGCGACATGACGCTGGGCGGCTGGTGGAAGGCAGGACCGCCGGTGCCAAAGGCAGGCCCGGCGTGACCGTAGGTGGGGCCGGGGCCGTAGCTGGCCGGCGCCATGGGAGCGGAGGGCTGGTGGTCGTAGCCGTACTGCGGGGCAGGGGCGGCCGTGGGTGGGGGAGCATGTGAGTGCGTCTGTGGAGCACTTGACAGATTGTTGGGTGGTGGTGGCGGCCGCAAGCGGGCGCGGGCTGCACGCGGGGGCGCGTTAGCGGCTGACGGGTCCGACGCGGTCGGTGGAAGGTCGGAGCTGACCGGAGCGCCCGTGCCCGTGCTAGGTCCCGCTGCGAGGGACGCACGGACGCGGCTATAGATGCCACTCGGGCCCATAGTGAGGGCCTGCTCCGGTGCGGAACGAGCGAGCGATGCAGTGCGAGGGCCATGCGATTCGTGGCTGCCGTCGCTACCGTTTGAGGTAGGTTGGAGTGGATTAATGCTAGTGCCCGTAGGTTCAGCTAGCGATTGTGTAGCCGCACGAGTCGGCGAGCGGCGAAGAGTTGATTGCAATGCGTTGTGCACCCGCGACATCAAAGCGAGTGCAGTGGACGTAGGCAATGACAGTATGTTGCGAAACATTCCACTGACCTCATCGCCTTCGCCGGCGGAGAGCATCTCGTCGTCGTTGTTCGAGCCCATGCCCGGCGCGGATGCAGGGCGAGGGGGCAGGTGGACAGACGACGGAGCAGCGGAGCCACCAGAGCCGGCACGCGGCGCGGCGGCAGCCGCAGCTGCAGCGGCAGCGGCCGCAGCGGCAGCCTGCTGGGCGAGAGCCTGCTGAGCAGCAGCGGCCTGGGCAGCCTGAGCGGCAGCCTGAGCCGCGGCTTCAGCAGCGGGGTCCATAGCTATCAGGGGCTAGAACGAAAGGCGTTTCGCACCACTGTAACAGTCGTGGGCTAGACTTAGAATCTGACCTATAGACTACCTATATAAACAACCGAGAAAGGTGGTGTTAAGATACACCGGGGTGTTTCCGAGGCGCTTAAGTAGCCCGGTGGGCACGGTTGGCGGGAAACCGTGTAACCGTAGTTACTAGGGTTTAGGCGAAGAACGTCCGAGCAATGGACGAACGCCATACGGAATGTGATACGGAATGCCCTTGTCTTCCAACCGTGTGTCGAGAGAGTTTAAGTCCGTAGACCTCTTGTTACACAAGGCATGTGCCCCACTTCCGCCATGGACTTGGGCGCCCAAAATTTCAGACCGGCCATGAGCGGCTTGGTCACGCCACACGAAAGAAGGTGGAGGGGTGGTGTGATGCTCTGACAAGTCCTGGGCCTGCCGCATGATGGACGCAATATGTGCTGGGTCCAAGGTGCTGCTTGATCTACCACCAAGTCTGCTCATAGATGTGGCAGGCCGTGTGGGCTCACTGGTGGCACATGATGGCGTGGTGCTGCTGGGGTTTGGGACCGCTGGAGGTAGGGGAGCACAGGGTGGAACCATAGGGGGGGGTGGAGGTGGAGGGGGCATGCAGGGCCTTGTGTGCTGCCACTCTTTGCAGTTGGAAGCAACAATGTTCGACCCAGTCAGCATGATGGCCTTCGAACAATGCCGACACATCAGCTGGGGTGCCATAGCAATACCGCTGGATGGATCCACATGGATAGCTGGTGTCGGCTGTGAGTATTCATCAGGAAGCGCGTATAGCTGTGTGGCAAACCAGGAGACAGTTCCAATGGCCATGGTAGCTGCAGTTGTCATGCATTGATGGTAAAACTCATACACATCTTGCAGGCCACTGAGCTTCAGCGCCAGCGGGAAGCGCTGAGCGCCATGATCTGAAGAGCCAGAATTGGGGGTTGCGTCCTGCAGGGAATCATGCAAATGCATGCAAATTATGTTCAATCCGGGGTTCCATGCACACATTTTCATTCCCCGTGTTGTGCTGTGTCTTCCTGATAGTAAAAGGACTAGCTAGCAGATGACAGACCACACATTAGTTAGCGCGGGGTGGGGGAGGCCCCGCTCTGACTAACCCCGGAAGCACACCGTGCCCAGCAGATGGACCAAATTGAAACCCAGGTAAATTTGCGGAGATAGCTGGTCTCAATGCCACTTGTAGTGATGCTTTCTCCTGACAGTGAAAGGACCAGCTAGCAGATGACAGAGCATTCTTTCCACAGCACAGCAGCACTACACCCCGTGCTCACCATAGTGCCTGTCTCATTGACAGTGGTCACAAGTGGAGATGAAGCACTGCTGCTGTTGCTGCAACTGAGGCCAATACTAGTATCCAACTTAGTGATTTTGGGAGATGTGTTGAGCCGCACAACAGCCTCGTGTATGCCAGTGTGAGCCTGCATGCACGTGTGGCGACTTAATGCGCATACTTGGCTAGGACATGCCAATGGTTTGTTGGCGGCTCCCGCTTTCATATACACTTACCTTCCGCTGCCATGACTTTGCCGAAGGCTTGGTGCACATGGTAAATCGCGCCGCTGCTGAGCGGTGGAGCCGGCGCACTGCTTGGGCCCTGGCATGCGCCCTTGCGCGAGCACAAGCGACCTGCACGGACATGGACACAGGCAACTTTCAATAAAAGCTAGGGTGCGGCACCTACACACCATGAACGCCATGACTGACAGATCAGTCAACACAATGACATGCAAAAATGCAGCAACACGCCAATGCGACAATGTGACCATGTGAATGCGCGCTTGCATTCTGACGAGCCATTCTATCATTCTGCTAACATGCTCAAGAATCCCCATAAACTTGCAGATTGTGTGGACATAGATTCATGCACATTCCCGGCGGGATTGTGGCCATGGCCTGGGCTGGGGTTGTGGTAGGGATGGCCAATGCCACACCAATGCACGCCACACCCAGCAAGGCTAAGAAAGGCAGTGGGTGCACATGGTGTTCGATATGCCCCAAAATTTGCAGCTGCATCACAAAATGTTCGCATGGACATGTTGCTGGGAGCAATAAAGCTCCAACAGTACCTATAGTAACCCCCACATCATCACCCGGCGGCAGCCTCTTAGCAATTGGTACGCCGCAACCTTAGACCCCCTTCCCTGCGTAAACTCCTATACCCACCACAGCTCACTGACCTGCCAATGGCAATGTGAGGTTGCTGCCCCATGCTGCATCATTATTGCCTGGTGAATCGCGTGCAGCTCCTGCGCGCAAGTGGCACTGCTTGTGAGCAGCATGGGCACAAAGTACATATGTCGTGCCTCGCCTCACCCTTGCCAGGGACGGGCACACCTCCAGCATGACGGCGGTGAGTTCCTCTAACACATACATGCCGCTGGCCTTGGTGCGGACGCTGTAGTCACGCCAGGGACTCAGCCATCCATGCTTACGGGCTGAGTCAAGCAGTGCCTACATGGACACATCAGCAAGATTATGTTCCATAAGACTGCCCCCTCTGTAACATCCGCATTCATAAGTGGGGCCAGAATGAAACTCCCAGCATACCGCCCATGGCCTGGCCCCACTTACCTCCGCCTGTGCGCGTGCGCGCGCCATGTCTGCCTGCACCGCCCGCATCTTCGCCCGTTGCGCCTCGCTGGCAGCACGTGCCGCAGCCGTCTGCTTGAGTGCAACCTGCGGTGACAATGTGATGCTCACTTGCTGGTACCGTAGTGTTACAAAGGTTTCGGGATTGATATTTTCGGGGAGGGAGCCTAAGATATTTGTGAACATATTCGGGAAATTAAATATTTGGGACGCCTACCGCGGAGATTTTCGAGCTTGATTTGATATTTTGGGACACCGCTGAACGCACCCGGAATGGTCCTGCTGCACGGCCTGTGGCCCTTGTGACAGGGCGCCTCTCGTGCGCCGTTCACCAGAACCGCATACTCCTCATGCCATTGTGTATACACGGCACCAGCCGCGAGCCGCCAGTCACCACCAGCTTACCCCGCTTACTCCCCATGCCCGCACCCACGCTTGCACCCCCCACCCGCACCCCCACCGGCACCCCACGCCCCCCCCCCAACCTGCCCCCCCCCCCCCCCCCCACCTGCACCCCGCCGCTGTGACCCCTCCGCACCCCCCACCCCGGCGCGCGGAGCGCGCCCGCGAAAATTCAATTTCCGTGCTGTTGATATTTATTTGCGGGAAGCCAGGGCCATACATAAATATAAAATAAGTTTGGGAAACAGAATCGGGGCCCCTCCACGAACTTAGTTTCCCGAAACCCTTGTAACACTACGGTGTTGACAGCCCCTAACTTCGGCCCACGTGCACTTGCAAACAATGAAAACTGCAGGGCTGGCACAGCAGCTCGCTCCCCTCACCCGGTGGTAGAGCCGCCGCGCAAGCCGCTTGATGTGCTGCCGGTCCTGCACTGACTTGGCCGCCTCACCCTTGCCCTCCCCGGCCGCTTGCTTTTGCCGCCACTGCTTCTGCTGGTGCTGCGGCTGCTTCTGCGGCTTCTGCTGTCCAGGCCGGCCTGACTGGCAGGCGTCCATCTCCCACTGCTCCAGCGGCTGCTTGAGCAGCCGCTTCTTCTCCCGTGCACGGCGCTGCAGGTCGCGCTGCTTGTGGAGCGGCTTCCGCAGGTTGTATGGGAGCTCAACTGCCTTGGCGGCCGTGCGACCTGCTGACAAGTTGCCGGCACATGCAGCTGGCAGCGCGATGTCCTCAGCCATGGCAGCATCTGCCTTGCCGCCCACTACTGCAGCCTGATCATCCACATCCGCTTCCGCCTCCGGCCCCGTGCCTGAGTCCGCGCTCGCACCCACTGCCGTGTCCTGAAGGCAAAGAGCATGGGACGGACAGCACACGACAGTGGTTGGCAGTGCTGAACCTGCCATAAATAAACCCAGCCAAAAACATACTTGCTGGTGTACCCGTTAGTTGGCATACGGCACAGCACACACCCGCTTCACCGTACCCCATGCACGCAGTTGCCTGAACCTGCTCACCTGCTCATCAATGGCCAGGTCCGCCCAGTCGCCACTGCCCTGCAGACGCCCGAGCACGTCGAAGCGGCCACCCCACCGGCTGTCGGCGGGGACAGGAGGGCAGGGCCGCCAGCGCGCCTGCCAGCAGGACACAAGTTACAGCCGTTGCAAGTCGTGCGTTGCACACTCAACCCAGCACATTCAGCGCATTGCAGCCCAAAGAGGCACCCAACCCCTACACATTAGTCAGCGAAGCTGCGCATGCCTCACCTCCTCTGCTGCCTGCACATCGGCCGCCGCCACCTCCAGCACTACATCCTCCTCCACCAACACCACCTCCTCCGCCGCCACCACCGGTGCCTCCGCCGGTGCCTTCGCCGGCTCAAAGCCGAAGGTAGCATCCACGACTGGCATCGTGGCCACTTGCTCCGACCAGGCGTTGATGACGCTGAGGTTGTGCTGGTGGACAGCGGATGGGTGCGCCCGGCGCCACAGCTGTGCTCGCATCTTGGCCAGCACGGCCTGCTGCGCCTTGACAGCCGCCGGTGCAGGTCGCTGCACTGGAGGCAGCGACTCGCCGTTCACCGTGTTGCTGCTCCAGGCCCCGCATGCCCGCTCGCCCAATGCCCCGCCAGTTGGTACACAGCGAGGCACCTTGCTGGTGCGCAGAGCGCGCGGGTTCACCATGGCCCGCAGCAGCTGCGGGGCTGGCTGCACCACGTAACCGCAGCCGGGCGACTTGGCCTGCATGTGAAGGATGTTTAGGGAGGGGGACTCAACACAATGCCCTGCGCCCAGTTGCAATTTATACGTGTACACGCCGGGTGTTACCGCCGCACACCAACACTTGGACCAAACCCTCTGGCACACAGCACTCGCCCCTTCTAGTGCTCTGCTGTTCCGTCACCAAATTCATACATGCACCTGCACCCCGCCATGAACACGCTGCCAGCCCCGCCCTGCCCCCGCGCGCCCCAACCCCACAGAGTGTACCTCAACACCAGCTCTCGCACCGCCCTGGCACCCACCTCAGCCGCATGCTTGCCGCCGTTCTTCCCTTTCGCTCCATACACTTTCTTGCCCATTCTCTGCCTGAACGATCACGTTGTGGGGGCACAATGCAGAAAGCGGCAAGGGGCGGGGGGGGGGAGTTCAGGGGGCGTGGAGGGGGGGGCGGCTGGCGAGGGGGGGGGGACTCACTTGGGATGCGGATGTGAACCTAGCACAAACCCGACGGTCCCGGCTGAATACTTCGCCGACACCATACTTCTGGCCCGGTAGTGTTCCAGGTGCGTGCCCTGTCGCCCTCGCAGCCATGCGCGCTTGCCTGGACCCCGGCCGCGAACTGTAAAGCGGCAATGTCACGTCGCGACCACAACGCCAGGTCGCCACACCGAACGGGCCCCAAACGTCACGCACGCCGCACCTGCTACACCGGTATACTACTTGCTTGCTGTTGTGACGCGCTGCCGGTCAGAATAAAGCGCCCTATCGCTTTTTTTGGTTGGGCCGCTACGAGACCCGTTTTGTAAGTTGGTGACGAAAGTGCGTTTGAGTATTGCTCTGCGAGACAATGACGATTACGGTCGTTAGATTCAGGGAGGTGCGGAGTCGCCTGGGCCCTGCACTCAAACTGGCTGACGCAATGGTGCGTCGCCGCGCACCCGCGCAAATATACACTTCCCCGAAGAACCTCGTTTTCATCCAAACGTTTTCAGTCGGTGCACGTTCGGCCTGTGACGACCTCGCAGCGCGACGGAGCTGACAGCCACCACTTTGCAGTCTCGCCGGTTCCTGATGCGCATGCTGCCTATAAATTTCTATTCATATTGCTGGGTCCCTTTCATGGGGCCACGCGGCCACACACCGGTGCTCGCGCAAACCCGATACTCAACTCGGCGACGCCGCGTTCTTAAGTGGGGGGCCGAATTCTGTGCGCTGTATTTACACAACTGGGTCCCTTGCGGCTGCCCGGACAGCAAATGGCCGCGGCTCCGACGCAAACGCCGCGGAGCGCACTCCCGTATGCGGCCCCTGCTATGTCGCGAGCACGCGCGACGCTCCTCGCAACAAAGCTGGGTCCCTCACGCCCGGGGCCCCGGCCCCGCCACGGCCCCGGAGGATCGCCTGCGCGGCTAAGTCCGGTTTCTATTATTATTCTTCTTATGATATAGGGCTAATAATAATAATAATCGAAACGCCGGCCCGTAGGGCCTGGCGTGGATTATCGGGGCAAGGCGGGTCAGTGTAGGGGCCCATCCCCTACCCTGCCGCCTCACCACGCGAGGGGGGCTGGCTGGGGACATCACCCTGGGGTCCTCGTGTGCCCGTATTCCATGATCCTGCGGGCTTTAATTATGCCTCCAGCACTATTGACGGCATGGTGGTGGAGCTTGTGTCCGCAGGTTTTGGCCGCCTTGGAGGACACGCCTAGGGTGGTCAGGAGTGGGACCAGGTTTGCGGGTATGGTACCAGTGACGCCTAGGGCGATGCACTCGGCGGGTGAGTAGTGGACGGTCCATCCAGCTTCTTCTAGGAGTTGTTTGAGTTCTTGGTGTTGTTGGGACTTCTCTTCTCGTTTGTGTAGGTGTTGGGAGTCAGAGCTGTATCCTATTTCAAGGATATAGATTGGTGTGCGGCTGCGGTTGCGGGGTGGCCGATAGTCTTCGCGTTGTGTCGTTGTAGTGTCGAGGGCGGGGATGAAGAGAATGTCTGGCCGGAGCCTGGCTATAACCTCTGGGGGTGTGCCATTACGGAAAAGCCAGGTGGGTGGACCACTTTGCTGCGCGCTCCATGCACGCTGAGGACGCCAGCCTGGTGTCGCACGGGAACCCGCTCCTGCTGCCAAAGCGGGAAACGGCATGTCTGCCGTCCAAGGACGGGGGTGTCAACCACGTCGACCTGCCTGCGTTCCTGTCTGCCCTGCAAGCTAAGACTTTCGCCCTCCTTGCCCAGCCAGGCCGGCAACCCTGGAAGATGCTCACCCGGGCGCTGCTTACCCATGTGCGCCCGGACTCCGCCACCACGTGGGCGTGGGTGTACAGCGACGCGCCGGCGCCAGCGGGGATGCCTGCCCAGCTGGCGGCCGCAGTCGGCCACGTGCGGAGCGCGGGTGTGGAACAGCATCCGCCGCAGCCAGCCACTCAGCCGCCAGCGGCGCCGCCACAGTGGCGGGTTAGCCTGGACCAGCTGTGGGTGGCTAACGCTGCGGGGGCTGTGTCCTACATCCACTACACGGGGCGGCTCTTGGAGCCTGGGCCTGGCGTGCTGCCCCCGGCGGTGGATGGGGCGTGGCAGCCTGCCTGTGTGCTGCAGCATCGCAAGCCGCGGCACCTGTGGACCTTTGAAGAGCGGGCGGCGTACGATGCAGCATCACCAGGGGAACGGGCGGGGGCGTGGCCTCGGGCGGGGGGGTCTTTGGCCGGATGCATACTCGGGCAGGTCCGCAAGTGGGCCCGCGTCCATTACCATGTAGCCGCCGCCATAGCTTCCTTTGGAGATGCATTTAGCCACTCGCTGTACCAGGGGAGAGGGGTATGCAACTCCCGCCCCGGGCCCTGGATCCTGCCTGGATCCGGGCTTAAGTAGTGTTCGGACCCCCCTTTCCCAGGCTCCCGAGTGATTAAAACTGTAACTTGGATTCCAATGGAACCATATAAATTGGTCTCGACCCGAGAGGCCCGCCTGCCGGGACCTCGACCATCGCGGAATTTCGCAATCTTCACACGCGTCAAATGAAATTCCTGTTTCGTGCTTCCGGCGCGGACATGTTGTTGCTGTTAGTTCAATTGGTGTGGAGCCTAAAATGAGGCACGCGCCGTGTCGCCGGCCCCCTGGCCCAGGCCTGAAGGACCCCTCGCGGCGATGCCCGGCTTTGGTGCCCTTCCGAAGCTCACCGAACCGAGCGGCGCCGGCCAGAGCCAATGGGGCATATGATTGTCCTTAGTCAGGGAGTTTGGTGCGTGTCTGCTGGTGTCTCCGGGTCTGCGGTCTCCGTGAGCATCTCCAGCCGGGATGGCGCGGCCCGGCACAGGGCCGGGCAGCGGCGCCGGGCCCTGTTCCGCTCCCGCTCTCGCGCCCCGCTCCCCCCCACTATAACAACGGGAAACCGCGTCTGGGCGCGTCTGGGCCGCGTCTGACCTGTGAGACGCGGTGTCAGACGCGCCGAGACGCTGCGCGTTCAGGGGGAAACGCGGGGGAGACGTGGGGTAGACGCGATGGGGACGCAACCAGAAACAGTGAAGCGGGGCACCATTACAGATAGCGCGTTTCACTGCGTCTGCGAGACGCAATGGAACGCGAGTTGTGGTGACAAAAGATGCACTTCGTAAATCCGCGGCTGACCCATCTTTGCTACTGCAGAGGAAAGAGTAGAAAGTGCCGCACTGCAACAGGTTCCTGCTTTCCCCAATCCCCGCCAGTGCGGGTGTGTGTGTCCCATGCCCCCTCGGGTAGCCCAGGTTCGCCAACACCGCCCCTTCCACCAAAGGCCCACGGTCCAGCAAGGATCCCGTCTTGAGCATGGCGAGCCCAAGCCACTACGTATAGCTTCCAGCGGCGCCGAGACGTGAGTCGCGGCGCTGCTCGTCCAAGTTCCACCGACCAAGACCAATCAAGATCCAAGGCCATTGTGGATCAGCAAAATATGATAAATAGTATTGAGCGAGATGATGAGCATAGCAGCGGCATTAGGCCGCGTCGAGTTGGTTGATCTGGTAGTTCGCGATCGAAGTTTCCGGACTTGCTCGATGTTTCTAGTGGCGCCCCAGGCTAGCCTAGAATGTTCGAAGAAGTTGTTTAGCACACCCACCATCGAGCGACGTTTTGGGTAGTTGACGAGGTCGGTTGAAGGTCTGGCACGCCCGCCACCGGTAGTAGTTACCTAGCGATATCTAGGGGCCTGACGCACATTCCAGGTCGACTCCCACAGCTGCACAGCACCTAGCGTTGCCTGAGGAAGCCTAAGTCTACGACCAAGCAGCCAGAGACGCTAGCGGTAGCCGCCCCCCTCACAACTAGGTCGCACCAAGCCTGTGCTTAGCTGGCTCCTTGCCCGAACATTCGTGGCCAACTCTGACTCCACAGCCTGGTTGCATCAAGGCACCAGGGCTCGTTTGGCGTGTGCTGTGTCTTGCGGTCACAACCCGTGGCTGACGGCAGCATACTTGTAACGGTTGAGTGCAAATCCCCCTCCGCGGGTTGCCCCTTCCCCTTCTCCTGCGACCGACGCGTGCGGACCGGACTGGACCTAAGCCCTTCGCCATAGTGCGCGGCCTCTAGTGTGTCAGGCTTCCCCCGTCACCCCGGCGCCTACAGTCTCCCTTCTCCCTTCTCCGGTTTCCCTTCGAGATTGCGACTTCCTACCGTGATCCAGCCTCTGCCTCCCTTCTCCCTTCTCCGGTTTCCCTTCGAGATTGCAACATCCTACTGTGATCCAGCCTCTGCCTCCCTTCTCCCTCCACCGGTCTCCCTTCGAGATTGCGACTGACTACCGCACCCGGCTCCTGCTTTCTTCTGCCAGCCATCTGGTCTGCATACCGTATCCACCAGCCTTGGGTGCCAGCAGCTCGCATCTGTTGTACCGACTTGCCTGCCTGTGCCTGCAGTCTGTAGCACTCGCATAGGATTGCTTGCTTGTAAACGCACATACCTGTTGTACAGACTTGCCTGCCTGGGAGCTTAGCTTGCTCAGCTCAGCCGGGTTGCGCATCAGCAGCGCGTACGACTCCAGCGGGTACTCAGCCTTATAGGGTAGTCTCGCTCCTCTCTCTTATCCAAATACCTCTGGCGTTCTACACGCCCTAACAACTACGCCCAGGCTCCGCCTGAGGATACGGCTTCTATCCCCTCTTTCTCTCGTGCAGGTCCGGCCTGCCGGCCGCCAAGTCTCTCTCCCTTCTCTCTCTCCCTATCCCTTTCCTTTACAGGTTCCCCAGTTCTCCGTGTACATACGACTGAATCATCTCTCGACCACACCTCTGGTATCTCCGACTATTGCTGTGATCGCCGCAGGCGCATCTTGATCACCCCGCAAGTGCCCAGGACAGCGGCTGGTATACAGGGTCGGGTGTGGCGGCCGTCCAGCCTCTCCACGCTCCGTGCTCATACCCTGAGAAGGTCAAAGCGGTGCAGGTCTGTCGTCATACAGCTGCATCGTGGCCAGTGCCTCAGTGACAGCCCGCGTTACAGCGCAAAGGTTTTTATAGTTCCCGGTTTTTTACGGGTGCTGCGCTTTTAGTGGGGGGAGTTGCGGGAAATTGTCCTGAGCTCCTCTGCGTCCCCTTATCGTCATTCCCAGCTTTCCTGGCTACGCCCGGATTTATCCGTCTACTGCGACAGCTAAAATGGTTGACTCCGACGCCGAATCCACTTCATCTGCGTCAAGCCGGCGTTCGAGCCGTTCTACCCAACTCAAGAAGGGCATTTCGCCCTCTGCTCTTAATGCTGTCCCCACGTTCAACCCCTCCTCTGATGACCCGACTGATTGGATCGATTCTATTGAACGGGTTGGACAGGTGTTTGGTTGGGACGATCCCACCAAACTAGCCATTGCCCGCTGCCGCCTGCTACATTCTGCCAGGGTTTGGGACTCTGCTGGTAAGGACATCGACTCCTGGCCAAAGTTCAGTCAAGCCTTCCTCGACCGCTTTGCCCTACGAGAAACAGAAATCTATGGCCAACTGGCATCCTGCCGCCAGGGCCTACGCGAGTCAGTACGTGATTACTCCGACCGTTTCCGCTATCTTCTGGCCCGTCTTGGTATCAGGCCTGGCCGCGATTACATGTACCACTACCTGCGTGGGCTTCACCCCCGCACCTACCGCAAGGTTCACCTCTTGCGCCCTCAAACTCTGGAAGATGCGATTGACGGCGCCATCTATGTCAGCGAAGTTGAAGATTGGGACAACGCCAGCACAGGGCGCAGCGCCCCGGCACCTCCCGAACGCAGGGTGCGGTTTGATGAACAACCGCCAAACACCCGCAGCCTACCCTCTCCGGCACCCCCCACGCCTCCTCAGACTCGCCATGACCGCCACCGTCCACTTTCATCCTCCCTCTCCCGCCGTGATGACAGCGGCGTACGCCCCCGCCGTGATGAGAAGTATACTGACCGTTCGCGCATGCCGCCGCGGTCCGCCTCTCCCCCAGCCCCAGCTCCTGACTCCTTTGAGCGTGAGCTGGAGGATCTGCAGTCTAAGCTCGCCAAGATGACGTTGGCCTACCGTCACGGCCATGATTTGTCCACCAATATGTATGAACGTGAGGAGGATGGTGCTGTGCCTGCATACCTCTCTCACCGCTACGCTAGTGACTCCGACTCCAGAACCGAGGATGGCAGGGAGTCAGAGCTGTACTCCCGTGAACACGCCGTCTTCACCACCAAGCGTATCAGCGATTCCGAACCCGTACGCTTGCCCAACAAGCGTGCGCCCGTAGACACCGACGCCCAACCTATGGAGATCAACAATCGGCCGCCGCCGCGCCGCGTCAGGGCTACCCGTGCCCCGTCCAAGGCCCCTGCCGACACGCCAGTCCCCTCAACTCACCGAGCCGCGGGTCCTGGGGTGCCCATAGATACCTCTCCCGATGCTGCTGCCAGCAGGGCGGCCGTGCCTTCCCCCGCGCGCAAAGACGGCAATGACAAATGCGACAGGGTTTCCGCTGGCCATCGTGACGTTGGCCGCGCAATCCGTAGTCCCGTTGGTGGGACTACCCGTGCCGAAAACACCCTGGAAACACCGTCTTCAACTCCTCCTCAGCAGCAACCGCCACCTGCGGCGGTCCCTCTCATCCCGGCTACGGCCGAGCCAAGCCCGCCGCCAGTCTCCTGCACCACCTTCTTGGCCTCTCGTTCTCAAGACTTAACTGCTTCGGACCCTATGCCCATCCTGGATGCGCACACCGCACGGTGGGATTCTCTGCCTCTCTACAACCTGGACAGCCGTCTCCCCAAGTTCTCAGTGTGCCGGGCTACGGTCACACTAACCAACGTCCGTGGAGAGAAAGAGAGCATCAGGGCAGTGGTTGACACTGGCGCCTCCTACAGTGTGGTGCCTATGCACATCGTGCGCCGCCTGGACCTGTTGCCTTATGTCGCTGACTCACGCGCCATGTTCCTGAATGCCGATGGTATCAAGAAGAAGGCAACCGGTCAAGTACGTGGCATGCAGGTGGGGCTGGGCCAAGATCTGATGTACACTATGGACATGTACGTGTCCCAAGCCCAAAACTACGATTTACTGCTGGGAATGGACTTCCTGTACCCCATCAAGGCTTCCGTGGATTTCGGCGGCCAGCGGCTGCTGTATACCAACGACTACAACCAACGCAGTCACGTGCCCATTGCATGTGTGGACGTCGAGGAGCCTCCTCCCCTCGAGACCTCCCTGCCCGGGCTGCAAGGAATGCCATCTATCGGATACAATTCTGGGACCTACGGCCACGGACGGGATGCAATCCCCGCCCTGCAATTCGTCAGCCCTGTGGGCCACCTGAAAGAGAAGGCAGGTAAGGCACTGTATACCCTCAAGAGCGCCGCCATGGAGGCTGCCTCTACTGCCTCGTCCGGCATGGAACAGCTACTCCAACACCTGCCGCGTACCGCTAAGGTGCGCTCTTGGTTGTTTACCACCTGGGAGAACACGTTGACAAAATGGACAGCCAAGGAGTACGGCACCGTGTCAAACCAGATTACACACGACGCCGCCGTCGTAGCAAGCACCCCTAAGACGCCCCTTTCTTCCGACAGCCCTTCAAACAAGACCGCTACCGTGAAGAACCTGCCTCTCCTCGGGACGCCGCCCTTGGCGCCCGTGCGCATCCCGCGCCCTAACCTTTCCGCCAGACCAAGCCCTAGCTTACCCCCAACTTCTCCTGGCCTCCTCTACGATGCACCCGCACACTTCTCCTGCGGCATCTCGTTGATAGAGATGCCGGCGACTGCCGGCGAATCTGCAGCGGCTGAGGCCTTAATTGCCTTGGCCCATCAGGCTGGCGCGTTCCTGCCACCTGAAGCTTCCAACGGCGAATGTTCCCCTCCTCCTTCTCGCTCCGCCTCTGCGTCGCTGAACGTGTTGGAAGGCGTTAAAGCCACATGTCAACGTGTGGGAGACGAGTTACCTGAGCTTTGCGACGGCGCCACACCCATCATCGCCGCTCCTCCGCCGTCTTCCCGTGCTCCAAGCAAGATGTCCCCAACCGAGCAAGAGCAGATTCGTGCAGCCGCCTTACCGCCGGTGCGTGCAAACCCACTTATGACCTGCGATCAGCTGGCCCCTGCAGCATCCCAGCAGGAGCCAGGAGTTGTGCCCCTCTTCCTTAGCGACGGGAACACTGATGCCCGCCGTATGAATTTTATCTCAGACTCCCCAGCTCGGCCTCCTCTTCCACCGCCCCAGCAGGCTGCCAACACGCCCAAGGAAGCTACGTCGTCTGAGAAAGTTACACCCGAACCGGAACCAGCGCCTGAGCCTGAGCCTGGCCCTGAACCTGATGATGAGCCTGAACCCGAACCCCGCACCCTGCCACGACGCGTAAAGGTGCGCTCTGAGGCTGCACAGCACCCTCAGTCTGCCGCGGCGGTTGCCCTTGCCACCGCTGCCGCCACTCCACCTCCAGCACTCCAGCCAACCGTAACGGGAGCCCCTACAAGGCCTGTGTCGGTAGTGTTGCCGCCGCGCCGCGTCAATGCTCCCCAATTACTCCATACAGACTTGTCAACGCCGTCCGTCAGCCAAGAGATTATTGCGACCGAAGAGCCCAACGCTGACCCGACCTTGTTCCCTAGTGGAGACGGACGTGATCCAAGCCAAGTTTCCGTACACCCCAAGCCGGCTCTCGAGGAGTCGCCAGCCATGCGTACCCATATGCTCAACCGCAACATGTTTGATTTCGAGATGATACCCCCTGACTGCTGTGACAGCGAACCTACGGAGGACCTACAGTGTGACATCTGCGGCAAAGGAGAGCCGCCCCCAAACAGCCTGCTTATCTGCGACAGACCTGCTGAACGCCCTGCCCATGATGGCTGTGACCCGTACTGCCTGTGGCCGCGGGTACTTAACGTACTATATGGCTCTTGGTATTGTCCCCGACACCAGATGGAAACGGCCAGCCTCTCAGGAGGGCGTGGCTCGAACAAGGGCCCGGTACCGGCCTTACCCGGTCGTGCGCCGAGCATAGGCCCGGTACGGGCCGCCGCCACGGCGGGTGCTGTTGCGGCCGCGGCGGCTGCCGCTGCAACCCCGCAAAACGACGGCGCTGTCATCCCTACCGCCGCCACCGTCACCAAGACTCAAGGGCGCCTGCGCGCCACCGCACATGGAATGGAATCCCATCCGGATAAACAGTTACGCGATCTGCCCCCCGCTACCAAATTGTCCGTCCAACGGCCCCTACGTGTACAGAAGCTGGCAACTGCCACTGTACCTCCTATCGTCCTGCATCGACCCAAAACGGACCGCAACCGATACCCTCTCACCAGTCTCCCCGACCAAGGTATTTTATTTTACTGCTGGCGCACGAGCCCAATCAAATGGAGGGGCCTGCGTCTCCTACAGCCGCTAAGCAACGCTGGTCATCAATCGCCTGCCGCACGGCTCAAGATCATTTCAACGCGTTTTATGTAGTGCAAGCCGACCTGCCGCCGCAAGCAAGCAGAAATGCCTGGGTCAGCACGCTACTGGGTCATGCAAGGGACGCATGACTGAAGGCCCGGTAGCGACAGCTGTGGCGACAAAAGATGCACTTCGTAAATCCGCGGCTGACCCATCTTTGCTACTGCAGAGGAAAGAGTAGAAAGTGCCGCACTGCAACAGGTTCCTGCTTTCCCCAATCCCCGCCAGTGCGGGTGTGTGTGTCCCATGCCCCCTCGGGTAGCCCAGGTTCGCCAACACCGCCCCTTCCACCAAAGGCCCACGGTCCAGCAAGGATCCCGTCTTGAGCATGGCGAGCCCAAGCCACTACGTATAGCTTCCAGCGGCGCCGAGACGTGAGTCGCGGCGCTGCTCGTCCAAGTTCCACCGACCAAGACCAATCAAGATCCAAGGCCATTGTGGATCAGCAAAATATGATAAATAGTATTGAGCGAGATGATGAGCATAGCAGCGGCATTAGGCCGCGTCGAGTTGGTTGATCTGGTAGTTCGCGATCGAAGTTTCCGGACTTGCTCGATGTTTCTAGTGGCGCCCCAGGCTAGCCTAGAATTTTCGAAGAAGTTGTTTAGCACACCCACCATCGAGCGACGTTTTGGGTAGTTGACGAGGTCGGTTGAAGGTCTGGCACGCCCGCCACCGGTAGTAGTTACCTAGCGATATCTAGGGGCCTGACGCACATTCCAGGTCGACTCCCACAGCTGCACAGCACCTAGCGTTGCCTGAGGAAGCCTAAGTCTACGACCAAGCAGCCAGAGACGCTAGCGGTAGCCGCCCCCCTCACAACTAGGTCGCACCAAGCCTGTGCTTAGCTGGCTCCTTGCCCGAACATTCGTGGCCAACTCTGACTCCACAGCCTGGTTGCATCAAGGCACCAGGGCTCGTTTGGCGTGTGCTGTGTCTTGCGGTCACAACCCGTGGCTGACGGCAGCATACTTGTAACGGTTGAGTGCAAATCCCCCTCCGCGGGTTGCCCCTTCCCCTTCTCCTGCGACCGACGCGTGCGGACCGGACTGGACCTAAGCCCTTCGCCATAGTGCGCGGCCTCTAGTGTGTCAGGCTTCCCCCGTCACCCCGGCGCCTACAGTCTCCCTTCTCCCTTCTCCGGTTTCCCTTCGAGATTGCGACTTCCTACCGTGATCCAGCCTCTGCCTCCCTTCTCCCTTCTCCGGTTTCCCTTCGAGATTGCAACATCCTACTGTGATCCAGCCTCTGCCTCCCTTCTCCCTCCACCGGTCTCCCTTCGAGATTGCGACTGACTACCGCACCCGGCTCCTGCTTTCTTCTGCCAGCCATCTGGTCTGCATACCGTATCCACCAGCCTTGGGTGCCAGCAGCTCGCATCTGTTGTACCGACTTGCCTGCCTGTGCCTGCAGTCTGTAGCACTCGCATAGGATTGCTTGCTTGTAAACGCACATACCTGTTGTACAGACTTGCCTGCCTGGGAGCTTAGCTTGCTCAGCTCAGCCGGGTTGCGCATCAGCAGCGCGTACGACTCCAGCGGGTACTCAGCCTTATAGGGTAGTCTCGCTCCTCTCTCTTATCCAAATACCTCTGGCGTTCTACACGCCCTAACAACTACGCCCAGGCTCCGCCTGAGGCTACGGCTTCTATCCCCTCTTTCTCTCGTGCAGGTCCGGCCTGCCGGCCGCCAAGTCTCTCTCCCTTCTCTCTCTCCCTATCCCTTTCCTTTACAGGTTCCCCAGTTCTCCGTGTACATACGACTGAATCATCTCTCGACCACACCTCTGGTATCTCCGACTATTGCTGTGATCGCCGCAGGCGCATCTTGATCACCCCGCAAGTGCCCAGGACAGCGGCTGGTATACAGGGTCGGGTGTGGCGGCCGTCCAGCCTCTCCACGCTCCGTGCTCATACCCTGGGAAGGTCAAAGCGGTGCAGGTCTGTCGTCATACAGCTGCATCGTGGCCAGTGCCTCAGTGACAGCCCGCGTTACAGCGCAAAGGTTTTTATAGTTCCCGGTTTTTTACGGGTGCTGCGCTTTTAGTGCGACAGAGTCATGACGCGGTACAATTGCATGGAGAGCGCGTCTTAGCTAACGCGATGCGTCACACCAGACGCTAGCCTGATACCCTAGACGCGCCGCGTCTCACACGCACGCGATGCACGAGACGCACTGCGTCTTGAGACGCGATTCGAAAACAGAAACACGGGGGAACCGTACAATCCACGGAGAAACACATGAAACTCTTCATTCCAGAGCACGTTACACTGCCTCTATCCCACATCTGCGGCGGACCCTGGCTGCACACATGTTTCAGGATTACCTGAACCGACCATCTCACTCGCTTTCCACGCAACTACGATCTGACAGTAAGTGCATCACAGTCAAAGGCGCTCTGTCGCCCATCACAGTCTCACTGTCATGCACATGCAGCACAGCAGTCCTCAAATGCCACTCGCTCATGCTGGAGTGGATGTCTACACAGGGTCCAAACATACTACCGCTAGGTGGTCTACACAGGGTCCAAACATCCTAATGCTCGGTAGCTAAGTCCAGAATAAGCCATACTAGGCCTAGTCCGAACATTGTACAATCCATGTAGCACCAGCATTGGCAGTCTACTTGCCCCTGGCTGCGTTGCCCCTGGCGGCCTTGCCCCTGGCGGCCTTGCCAGCCTTCGCGGCCGGAACCTTGGCAGCCTTGCCCTCAGCGGCAGTCTTGGCATTGGTCTTGGCCTTGGCAGCGGGGGCTACCGCCTCATCGCCCTTGTGCTTCTGCATGGGATGGGGGCGTAGGCGCAACAATGATTCGCCATCATAAATTGGTGAAAGAAAGCACGCAAGAGTACACTGGCGTAGACCAAGAACCACATGCATTTAGAATGCATTCTAGCTGAACCCCACCCGAGAGCACCAACAGTGCTGCCACACACACCCTGAACCAGACGACGGAAGCTCGATCCCCCATTCACCTTAGCTGGCGCCTCGGCCGTCCTTTCATCCTTGCGCTTCTGCGCATCCGTCCGCTTCTTGTCGCCCAGCGCCTGCATGACAGCAAGTGTGCCGCAATGCTGTGAAAGCAAACTTGCACGAAGGGACGGTCCGTCCGCAGTGGTGCCTGGCACCCATGCCGCAAGGGACCATCTCCAGTGCAGAAGTAAACGACGTACGCAGCGAGCCATAATAGACGACGCGCGCAGAGAACATGATCACGGTGGTCTTACCTTCATGCGCTCGGCACCCGCCGCGGCCAGCTTGCCGATGGCGCCTGGGCTGGACTGGGGCATGGGCGGGGGCATGGGCGGGCTGGGCTGGGGCGCGGCCGCGACGTAGACGGCGCCTGTGGACCCCAGAGAGGAGCGCTTGGTCTTTGAAGAGAGGCCGCTCAAGGCCTTGGCCAGCGGTCCCTGCAAGAAGCAGCAGAGTTGTGTAAGCGCAACAGACATTCACCAACAACCGCGCCTGGTCGTATCAGCAGTAAGGATGCGCTTGTAAGCGAAGCACGTACTGACAGTCTGGCTATGTAAGAAAGGCCCCCAGCGTCGATGGCACCGTAGGACACCTTGGCGTCCTTGACGCTCGCGGAAGCCCGGCTTGGCAGCAAAGACTCAAGCTCCTTGCAAAGACCGACCTCCTCTTCCGTCAGCGTCTGCTTCTCGCCAGCCGTGAAGCGCACAGGGTCGCGCTTGTAGCCGTCCCACATCTTGCCCCACTGGCTGCGCCATGCGTTCTTGTACCAGCCACGCTCATTCTTGGGCTGGTTCTCTGCAAGCACGCGGTCACGGAAGCATGAGGATGGAGCAGAAGGTCCAGGTCAAACTGACGCAAAGTCTGCCTCTCGCGCATGTCTCTCAACACACTCATTGCAAGGTGCTTATACAGTATATACAATTAGAAAGCAGACTCACTGTCCTTGACAGCGCGGGCGGCTGCGGTCGTCTTCTCGTAAGTGGTGCGCTTGGCGTTGAAGTCGGTTGCCTTCCTGGATATGTTGTGAAAGAGTAGTAGGATGAAGCAACATTATGTATACAGAATTAACTATGGTCAGTTCAACAAGTCAACGCGGTCAAGTCCACTCTCATCCCCCTATTCCTCATCGCTCATGCTACTGACATTCCTCCGCATTCTAGCGTCCTTCCCATGCCAATACAGAAGAACAAAAACTCACTTTGTCCAGTCGGCCTGGAAGTCTTCGCGCGACAACGTGATGCCCCGCTTCAGGCTCCAGGCGTAGGCCGCGGCCATCTTGTCTTGCCAATACTTTTTCAACTCGCCATTGGCGGCCAGTCTGGTGTTGAGCAGGCGGGGGCCTTCGCCAGGGCCGCGCTTGGCGAAGGGGTAGAAGCGACGGACGGCCTCCATGAACAGCGCTGAGTCCGGCGTTCGCACGCGAGTGATGGGCTCTTTCGCGTTGCTCTTCTTGGGCTTCTTGATGGGGTCCTGCTTGGACTCGCGCACAATGGTGAGGGTCAGCCTCTGCTTCTCCGCATCCCACGAGGCGCAGGGAAGGGGGCAGGCGGGCCCGTCAGAGCCGCTGGCCAGGTACTCGAGAGCAAACGCCAGAACCTGCTCCAGCGAATAATATTCCACGGGGTCCTCGGGGTCCTCGGGGTCCACAGAGAGCTTGTAATTGACGGTGGAGTCCGTCTCGGGGAGAAGATCCCCCCTGAACGTTTCAGGCTTAGTTCCAGGCGAAATCATTGTCGCCCACTGATGGTAGACTTTGTTGGGATGGTCGGGATCCTTGATAAGGAGCTTGCAGACACGGGCGACCATGTTGGATGGTTGTGAGGTAGGGTAGTGCAGTGCACTACGAAAGCCCTCTTTTGCAATTTAAAGCGCATTCAAACGATGGATTCCATCTCCCATCCCCGTTTGACTCAGGTCGGAGGCCAATTCAAACGGGTGAATCCAAAGGGTCCCCTCGAGTCCCTGGGCATCATCACCTTCTTGGTGTTTTTGAACACTTTCAATTTCAACACCTGCAAAACTGCTACGTATCGTTTGTAAAGGGAGGGACTGGTAGGGGTAGGGTTTTGCGCATGGGGCGGGGGCGGGCCGGTGGTGGGCGATAGCCAGAGACACGCGCTTGGGCTCGGCAAATGGTGGGGCATAAACAATATAAGCAAGAGTACATAGTAGCAGCACTGACTGCCACGGAGGTACAGGCGCGCCGACTTTGCCACCCAGGGCTCCGGGTGGCAACGTCGCGTTGAACGGCGTTCGCGGGCCCGGCGCCTCTTGATTTGGAAGAAGCACCTAATAGGAATGGAGCCGTCTAGCTCGGAAGAGGTTGGCCTGGAGCAGGGCGAGGCCCGCAAGGATTTGGACATAACTCAGACGGTTTTGAAGAAGGGGACGCTGTCGCTGTCATCTGATGAGGCCGTAATAGTAAGGTGAGATTTGAGGAGGGGAAGGGGGACACTCGCGGGACTTCCGCAAAATCACATGCGGGCTGCATGTGCAGGGCGGCACTTGCGAGGGCCGGCGGCGTTGTGCAGCTGGACATGCCTGGCATGCCTAAAGCCTCATGCCTCGCGGCACGAGTCGAGGAGGAGCAGCGGTGGAGGAGGGATCCTTCCAAGGCCGCCCACCGCGGGTGCCCCCCAAGGTTCCTATTGGCGCTTGGCGAGAAGTGGAGGCGTCACGGCCGGGATACGCTTTGGCTTCCTACTTGCCTGTTCTCTGGGGGTCAAGGCGTGGAAATGACATGGGTGCCACACCCTCCAGCCCCTCCCTCGACTGTCCTGCCCTATCATGTGCTCCTCCACCGGGTGCCTGCCCCACTCGTCCCGCCACCACCACCCTCAACACACAATGTTTGCCATCCCTTGCATGAACACAGCCGCTGCCTCCTTGGGGCAGCAACCCTCCTTTGTCATTGCCATGGCTGTCAATACCCGTTAGTACTCTAGTACACACCAACATTTGGCTTCAGCTAATCAAAGGCTGTGTGCTGGCCATGATTCTGCACACACCTCCGGCTTATGCCCTTGTGCCATCCTCCACCGCAACTCCTTTCATCTCCACGCAACTGGCACCCTCACTGTGCAAGTTTTGTCATCCCCACATAATTTGGGGACTGCATCCACAATTGCCCTTGCATCGCCCTACCTCACCGCACAACTTCTGTCACAAACACAGCTGCCGCCTCCTTGGGGCAGAGACCCTCCTGGATTGCTACTATCATGGCCTGCAGTGCCGCCGGCCGCAGATGCATGGGAATGCTGCCAGGCGGCGCTGGTGGTGGCTTCCAGTCCTTCAGCGCCTTCATGGCACGGTCCACCTCCATTGCAGATGGCTGCGGCCTTGGTTTGTCACAGAGAGCAGCCATCTCTGCGATGCTGAGGCCTGCACTGCTGCTGCTCGCCGGGGCCCCGTCGCCGCAGGTGCCGCTGCTCCTGGGTGCCTGCAGCCAGCCCCGCTTGGCGGGAGGAGGCTGCTGCCCGCCGTTCCCACCCCCCATCAGCGTGTCTGCCGCTGCATGCGCCAGCCCCAGCCCACCGGAGCCAGT
This sequence comes from Chlamydomonas reinhardtii, assembly GCF_000002595.2. Classification (NCBI taxonomy): domain Eukaryota; kingdom Viridiplantae; phylum Chlorophyta; class Chlorophyceae; order Chlamydomonadales; family Chlamydomonadaceae; genus Chlamydomonas; species Chlamydomonas reinhardtii. The sequence goes on from NW_025061535.1 coordinate 155,217, forward strand.
GCCCACACCGCTGCTGCTCGCCGGGGCCCCGTCGCCGCAGGTGCCGCTGCTCCTGGGTGCCTGCAGCCGGCCCCGCTTGGCGGGAGGAGGCTGCTGCCCGCCGTTCCCACCCCCCATCAGCGTGTCTGCCGCTGCATGCACCAGCCCCAGCCCACCGGAGCCAGTGCCCACACCGCTGCTGCTCGCCGGGGCCCCGTCGCCGCAGGTGCCGCTGCTCCTGGGTGCCTGCAGCTGGCCCCGCTTGGCGGGAGGAGGCTGCTGCCCGCTGCGCTTGGTGGCTTTGCTTGCTGCCAGTGGCGGCAGCTTGCCTTTTGCCCGCAGCTGTACCAGATTCATCCTGATGGCATTATATGATGGGTGGCATTTGGGGATTTTGCTGTACGAGAGCCCGGGCATAGGCTGCTTCTCCTTCAGCCCATTGATGATGGCTTTCCACTCCAGCTTAAAGGCAGGCAGGCTGTGTGGCTGCACCTGGAGCTGGTTGCTACTACTAGCTCCCAGGGTTGCCTGCCTGTCCAGACCCTCTCCAAGGTACCTAACCATCTCTGCAAAGCCAGCACCCCGCACATGTGGCATGGCCATGTTGGCCACCAGCAGGATCCGCTGTATGACTTCTGGAAGGGGTGCGTGTGGGTTCCGGCGACAGTTTTGATCACCTGAGCAGAAGGCGTTTGCAGGTGGCTGGCCAAAACCAGGGTTGCCGCTGCCGCTGGGGAAGGCGTTTGCAGGTGGCTGGCCAAAATTGGGGTGCCTGCTGCCGCTGGGGAAGGCGTTTGCAGGGGCCTTGCCATAGCATGGGTGGTCAGCGCCATGAGGGAAGGGTGTCCTCCCACCACTGGTGAATGAAGGCACCTCCACCAGCTCACCGGCATGAGGCAGCAGCTCCAGTGGCTCCCATGAGAAGGAGTCCTCCAGCCATGGCAGCGCCCATGCCCTTGCTGCCACATCATCAATGCTGCCATTGGAAGCACGGATGATGACCAGGCGTCCGTCCTGGGCCTCCGCCTGGTGAGAATGGGGATTCATGTGATGTGAGCCAAGCCCATACTGACAGCAGATACAAACTAGCCCCAGACCAGGTCCAGCCCAATTCATAGCACACCCACAACTCACCCAGTGGTAGACCAGCTTGAGAACATCTCCACACATGTAGACCGTGTCTCCAGGGCCCAGCTTGATGATCAGCTCCTGGCCATCACCATCCACCAGGTACAGGTGGTAGATGCGTGCTGACAGGTTGGTGAGACTCTTGACCTCAGAACGGTGCCGTTGCCACTGCTCCTTGGTATCTTTGCCTGACTGGACACATGTTTGCATGTGTGTCACAGGAACACAACAAGATACAGTGTTAAGAGTGAACAAGCATAAACAGGCAGGCCATAGTTGCTAGTTCCCAGGATCCCAGGGACACACCGGCTGGTTGTCCTTGTGCTTGTTGGCCACCATGTACAGCTTGTTTGGGTCCTGATCGCAGATGGCATTTGCACGCATCTTCACAATGCGGTCATCACCCAGGCCCAGAAGCTGACTGCCAGCATCAATGGCTTTGGCAGCAAGTGCTGCCTTGCCCAGGATGGATGCTGCCTGCTTCTCTTCCTCCTTCTCCTTGGTGCACTACAGGCAGCCAACAAGCAGCATGGGGAGGTCAGCATTCAGCAGTGAAACCCAACGCATCAAGCAAAGCAAACCTCCTGCACTCCAGAGCCTAGCCTAGCCTACCTTGTCCGCCACCTCCTGCAGCACCGCACCAGCCCCCCTGCCCAGCGAGGGCATCTCCTGGGTGCCATTGGAGAAGGCACCGAGGGCCGTGTACACCTGCACAACCCAACCACGGTAAGCTGGTGACGACCAACAGCAACATGCAGCAGGTTCGACCCACCTCCTTGATTGCTCCGGTGGTTGCCTGGTCGTACACAACGTCCTTGGCAAGCTGGTGGGCATGCCGGTTGTGCACAGTGATGACTGGGAGCTGTTCCCGGGCTGGAAACCCCAGGCCAGCTGGGTTGATCACAGTCACAGTTGCCTCCCCAACCAAACGCAGAGGAAGCAAGTGAGGCTGCTGTACATTGGAACTGCCGCCAGTTGGCACAACCTGCCTCTGCACAACACGTGGGGGGGCTGCTGGGGCTGCTGTGGGGCGGGCAACTAAGAAGCCGTGGCGCGGCAGCAAGCCAGAGCGCGACTGGCATGGTGGCGGTGCTGACCGCGACGAGGGCTTAAACAGCGACGCCATGGCGCCCGGCGCCCAAAAACCTGCGCGACCATAAAACAGCGACAATGATTGCCAACATTTCTGATACTTCCTCAACTTCCTCGAGCTAAACGTGATTGTTTATCTCTTCCATTTGTGCAATACATCAAATGCAAATGCTTAGGAGCTGACAACGATTCCCACGATTCTGCCCCGAAACTGCTCGTTGCCCCACTTCCTGCCCTGAAAACAACAAAACCTACTTACCTGAGCTATTCTATCGCCTCTGGAGCAGCTAGAGCGCCAGAACAAGCAGGTCCAGGGTCGATTTCGCTAAAATTGTTAGGTTTCGACTAGGGCTTCCCTCAAAAGCTCAGGTAATGGTCCCGCGGCCCCAAAGCTTGAAACGTTTGATTTCTGTCATCTTCAGTTGCAGGTCGTAGAAGGAATGTTTAGAGTTTCTTGGAAAGACCGACGATTGCTTGGAGTTGTAAAGGCTCGAGACAAGAGACAAATAAAGGAGTGAAATTGCAATGATAAGTGTTAAGAGCAAGATTCCGATTCTTTAGCAGGTGCCCCGCCCAAGGTGAGGCTGGGGGGAGGTACAGGCCATGGTTGGGAGGGCTTGGATGGATGGGCTGCGGTGGCCGGGGTACGTCACATCGCCGGAGGCGGGCCTGGATTGGGCGGCGGCCTCAGATGGGGCATGGCGGGGGGGAGCGGGGGCGTCCGGGGCCGACCGGGCTAACCCGAATTGGATGGCGCTGCCCGGAGCACGGATGTGGGGGCTCAGGCCTCGGCGCGAGGGGCTGGGCGCGCTGACTGAAATCCCACACAATCCGCCGGCTCTCGCAGGGAGCTAAGTAGGGCCAGGGAACGGGGGGACAAGTTGACGCTTTTCGCCGGCATTGCGGATAAGCTGGTACGGCTGGAGCTGCCACCCATGGCCAGGCCCCAGGCAATGGGCGATGAGGTGGGGGATGTGGCGCCGGACGTGGAGGAGAGCATCATGGGCATGGTGGAGGACAACGAGATCGTGTCCCTGTCCGCGATCCTGGAGCTGAAGGTGCGCAGCCAGGATGGGGTGGCAAGGCCGTAGGGTGCACGTAATGTGGACATGCATGCATGCACGTGATGTGGCCTCGATGGCAGGCGGGCCTGGTCGGCATGCGTACGCCCTCATGCACGAATGCCTGCACAGGGCGCGTGCCTGGAGGAGGGGGAGTCCGGTGGTGTGGAGGATGGGCGGCCGGCTTCATCGACCACGGCAGCAGCCGCGGTGGAGGGCACTGCGGTGGCTGCACCACCATTGAATGTGGTGACGCCAAAGGAGGGAATGGCTGATGTGGAAGCAGCAAGCAGTGGTGCTGGTGCTGCCCGCTCTGGCACTGGTGTTGTGACAGACCTGCCGGAGCCCGGGGTGAGGGGGGAACTTTGGGTATCTGTGGTGTGGGACCGCCATTACCCCAGGCCCCCCAACAGGCCGCGTGTGCAGGGGTCCTGAGCGCTGCAATTGTGTGTTGGATGTCTTGAATGCCATTTGTGACCGTGTGTCCGCACCAGGTTGCTGCTGGAGAGCTAACCGATGGCACCTTGCTGAGGGAGCTGTACATCGCCCTGCGAGTCCCCGATGCCCTCCGCGACCTACTGCGAGGCAACGTGCAGCAACTGCGGCCGAACGTGCTCGACGCGTGCAATGCGCGCGCCAAAGCTCGTGCGGCGTTGGACCTGGAGGCGCAATCTGCGGGCAGACCCCGCACATCAGCGGAGCTAGCGCTGACCGTGTACTGGGACATGACGGGCAGGGCATGCCTGTTCTGGATTGACATGACGGGGACTGACGGCGTGTTCAACCCAGTCCTCCTGGTCCTGTATGTGCCGGGGCCGGTGATGCAGAGCAAGTACCCGGTGTTGGTGCGAGCGGCGCGCAACATGCAGCGGCGCCTGATGGAGGCGCAGACGCTGAAGAAGGTCCCCCGTGGTCGGCTGAAAGAGTGTGGCGGCGAAACTCACATGGCAGGCTACCGGCATGTGCAGACCAACAAGGCGAGCCGCGTGACCATGTGAGTGGTATGGGACTGGCAAGCGATGGCAGCGAGGGAGGGGCATGCGTAGCGGTGGTGGAGCGGAACCTAAGGGGAAATGCAGGGAGGCGAGGGCTTTGGGCGGCGTTCGGGATGGCTTGGCAACAGATGCAAGGTGCACGGCCTGATTCCTTGACAGGTATGCGCACACATCGAGGAGCCACGAAGCGCGGGTGGTCATTGGTGCGTTCGGCCTGTGCATCGCCATGCTGCTGCTGGCGATGTGGGACTACCTCGTGACGAGCGCGAAGGAGACCGTCGCGGGTACGCCTGCAATCCTGGCGACAGGGGCGCCATGGGGCCTGGTTCCGGTTGGGCTGGACTACTTTACACACCCGCATCTGGACCCGGACGACGCAACGCCAACTGTCGTGTTCCTGGCTCTGTGGAAGTCGGCAACAGGGCGCCGGGTGAGCTGCCAGGCGTCAAGGGTTGGACGAGCTGGTGGGGTGGAGAAGGGACCCGGCGGAATGTTTTTGTGGCCGGGTGGAGGAAGGATGCAAATGCCAGCCAGGGAGCATTGCCCTGACCAAAGCCGGTGCTTGACAATTTGGGCGTGGGCTCGCTGGCGCGCTTATGGGTATGGCCCTGGCCTGCTGTATGACAGCTCACCCCTCATCGCCATGCAGTGCAAGGACTTCCTGGACGATGTGGAGCGTGCGGCGCATGTCAGCCGCAACCTGTTCACATTTGGTGGGGTCAGCGCCTACACCCGCACCCAGGACAGCGACCTGCTGGTGTTCGACGCGCGGCAGGTGGTGCACGGTGCTGACTTGCGTGTGCCACTTAACGCTAAATTCGATGAGGCGGGCATGCCGTGCAGCGTGACGGTGGGCTCTGGCGTTGTGTCACGCCAGTCTGATGTGAAAGTGGGTAGGGCCGAGGCACGTGGGCGGTTGGAGTTGGCGGCGGAGGGCAAGACCGCATCTCTGCATGTCATGTGCAAGCGCGGTGAGGAGTTTGAGGCGGAGATCCTGCGCATGGCCGCAAGCGCGGGGTGTGAGGCCGAGGCTGGATGTCATCCGCCATCCCAGAAGCGGGCTGCGGGTGCGGCCCTGCCACAGTCAGCTATAAAGGGCCGCCGGGCGCAGGGCAGTGGTGGGAAGTGCTGAGCGGGCGGATCAGCCATGCACGGCTGGTCGCAAGCATGTATCGTTGTTGTTATGAGTTCCATAGGTAAACAAACAAGAGGCCGGTAGATGAATACTGTACTGATGGGAAACTTGTGTCTCAGATGCTGGGAAGCTTCCGGTGCAGGGCTGCGTGCGCTGTCGGCAGCCGGGAAGTTTTCTTTAGTGGAAAGGCGGGAAGGGGGCTGGGGCTGCATCGTCATACGGCACCGGTGCAGGGCTGCGTGCGCTGTCGGCAGCCGGGAAGATTTCTTTAGTGGAACGGCGGGAAGGGGGCTGGGGCTGCATTGACATACGGCACTGGTGCAGGGCTGCGTGCGCTGTCGGCAGCCGGGAAGATTTCTTTAGTGGAACGGCGGGAAGGGGGCTGGGGCTGCATTGACATACGGCACCGGTGCAGGGCTGCGTGCGCTGTCGGCAGCCGGGAAGATTTCTTTAGTGGAACGGCGGGAAGGGGGCTGGGGCTGCATTGACATACGGCACTGGTGCAGGGCTGCGTGCGCTGCCGGCAGCCGGGAAGATTTCTTTAGTGGAACGGCGGGAAGGGGGCTGGGGCTGCATTGACATACGGCACCGGTGCAGGGCTGCGTGCGCTGCCGGCAGCCGGGAAGTTTTCTTTAGTGGAATGGCGGGAAGGGGGCTGAGGCTGCATCGTCATACGGCACCGGTGCAGGGCTGCGTGCGCTGTCGGCAGCCGGGAAGATTTCTTTACTGGAACGGCGGGAAGGGGGCTGAGGCTGCATCGTCATACGGCACCGGTGCAGGGCTGCGTGCGCTGTCGGCAGCCGGGAAGATTTCTTTAGTGGAATGGCGGGAAGGGGGCTGGGGCTACATCGTCATACGGCACCGGTGCAGGGCTGCGTGCGCTGTCGGCAGCCGGGAAGATTTCTTTAGTGGAACGGCGGGAAGGGGGCTGGGGCTGCATTGACGTACGGCACCGGTGCAGGGCTGCGTGCGCTGCCGGCAGCCGGGAAGATTTCTTTAGTGGAACGGCGGGAAGGGGGCTGGGGCTGCATTGACATACGGCACCGGTGCAGGGCTGCGTGCGCTGCCGGCAGCCGGGAAGTTTTCTTTAGTGGAATGGCGGGAAGGGGGCTGAGGCTGCATCGTCATACAGCACCGGTGCAGGGCTGCGTGCGCTGTCGGCAGCCGGGAAGATTTCTTTACTGGAACGGCGGGAAGGGGGCTGAGGCTGCATCGTCATACGGCACCGGTGCAGGGCTGCGTGCGCTGTCGGCAGCCGGGAAGATTTCTTTAGTGGAACGGCGGGAAGGGGGCTGGGGCTGCATCGTCATACAGCACCGGTGCAGGGCTGCGTGCGCTGTCGGCAGCCGGGAAGCTTTCTTTAGTGGAACGGCGGGAAGGGGGCTGGGGCTGCATTGACATACGGCACCGGTGCAGGGCTGCGTGCGCTGTCGGCAGCCGGGAAGATTTCTTTGGTGGAACGGTGGGAAGGGGGCTGAGGCTGCATCGTCATACGGCACCGGTGCAGGGCTGCGTGCGCTGTCGGCAGCCGGGAAGTTTTCTTTAGTGGAAAGGCGGGAAGGGGGCTGAGGCTGCATCGTCATATGGCACCGGTGCAGGGCTGCGTGCGCTGTCGGCAGCCGGGAAGATTTCTTTACTGGAACGGTTGGCGGCCCCGGAAGACACAAGCCCAGAAGACATCATCATGTTACAGACTGCATCAGCCGCGTGAGCGGCTACCCAACTTGCACTGCTCCTTGCCAATCACCATCATTGGTTGGCAACTGAGAAAACAAGTGGTACGTAATGAAGTAACTTTTATTCTCGTCGAGCTTGCAGCGCATCACCTTCGAGACAATGGCTTGCAATAGCACGGGGAACGAGTTCAGGAACGTCTGCTGGCGTTCTTGGTTGGGGGTTGCCTTGCGGCGACTAAAGTCTGCAGCATAGTACAACGACTGCGGCCGTACCACCTCCACCTTATGCAATTCGCAAATCGCCACACGGCATACAACCCCACGCACGGTTTGCACACGAGCATAGAATGCAACCTCTCCAACATACACAGACACGTCCTGATCGTCCTCTGGGGTGTCAAGGGATGGCGCATACTTAGTCTTCACATAAAATGACTCACGTGCAGTGGTCAAGTTATACTTTGTAGATAGTAAAACCTGGTCACGTCGTACAAGTGCACGTTTGAATATAATAACACTTGCGTTCTGCAAGTCACCCTCCACCACACCTGAACGTGTCGCAAAGTCCTCTTTACTAAAAGCCTTCATGAATGCTTCGAAGACAACTGTCCGCTCGGTCGGACCCGCCACATATCCGCGCCCAAGCAGCTGGGAACCCTCACCATCCTCTACATCCGCGCAAACATCCCCCGTCAATGTGACGTGTGCTGCACGGTAATTTGGCACCCACTCATCAAATGACTTGTACTGGCTCCCACCCGCAGCCAGTGCATGGCCGGCCTTTACCCCGGCTGGCCCCGTTGCACCACCATCCGCGGTGCCACCTCCCCTGCCACGCTCAGCTCGCATCTCAGCGAGCCGGGCACTTGCAAGGAACCCACTCACAATAATTTGCTCTGGACACCTGGTTGTGCGGAACTTGACCCCACTTTTGACCTGCTGCACACCGCGCTCGACCCAGAACTCAGTTGCAAACGCCACGTGCCCACGTGCACGCTCCTGCTCGCGTAGCCTACATGCCAGTAGATGCATGTTGTAGGTAGCAAACTTCATGCCAAACACGAGCTCCGAGTCACAGCAGAACTGTTTGAAGGTTACTGCTGCACTGTCACACGCAGCCTCCGAGAATTGGTCATACCGCAGATAATGCAGCATGGCCGTGCGCAACATCTCCCACATTCTTCCCAGGTCAAACTCACGATCCAGCCCTGCATCATCTTTCCGTGTAACTACCGGCATCACAACTTTATTAGGATCCCCTCCGTGCGAGTGCAGGACGTATAGGGAGAAGCAGTCCGTCCAGTGCAGCCATTCTTCCATGGTCCAGTACGAGCAGGGGACAATGTCACGGTAGGGTCGGTTAAAGTCATTAGTAATGATGAAATGGGATGCACGTGCAGTCATTCTGCGACGAGCCTCTACACTTAACACAAAGTCACTCTCAGCCTTCTTGACGGACTCGCCCAGCACAAAGTGCCAGAACTTCTTGATG
>NW_025061536.1:0-123816 GCF_000002595.2 Chlamydomonas reinhardtii
ACGAGACACTAAACTTGCAGCCTGCAGCCTGCACCCCGGCGGCATTGTTTCAGTCGATGACATTCTCTCCGACTCCTGGGTCGGCGTTTCGGATGCCATGTTTTCATATTTGCGGTCGCCGGAGGCCACCCTTGTTCCGTTCCTGATGACACCCAAGAAGCTATACCTCACGCATCCATCCATGCATCAGAAGTATTTTGATTATCTGATGTCTTTGGGTTACGACATGGTGAAGTGTTCAGCTCATAAGACCAATAAGATGAGGTATCAGATAGCCGAGTATGATGTCTGCATTGTGCTAACGCATGCATGACCTATGTGTCCGCACCCGTGCGCTGTCAATTCTAGAACCCGAGTCCCTACACGTAAACAATCACCGCGAAATGTTCGGGGCCATCGCTGACCTACTGGCCCAGCAGAGTTAGCAGAGCTGAAGACACACTTCTACCACGTCCGTGTTGGGTAGAACGGCTCAAACGCCGGCTTGACGCAGATGAAATGGATTCGGCGTCGGAGTCAACCATTTAGTTGTCGCAGAAGACAGATAAATCCGGGCGTAAACAGGAAAGCTGGGAATGAGATAAGGGGACGCAGAGGAGCTCAGGACACTTTCGCGCAGCACCCGTAAAAAACCGGGAGCTATAAAAATTTTGCTTTGTAACGAGGGCTGTCACCGAGGCACTGGCCACGATGCAGGTGTATGACGACCGGCCTACACCGCTTTGACCTTCCCAGGGTATGCACACGGGTACCAGCAGCTGTCCTGGGCACCTGCAGCGATTAAGATGCGCCTGCGGCGATCACAGCAATAATCGGAGATACCAGATGTGTGGTCGGAGGATGATACAGTCAGATATACCAGTCAACAGGAGAACCTGTGAAGGGAAGGGATAGGAAGGGAGAAAGGAGGGAATAGAAGCCGTAGCCTCAGGCAGAGCCTGGGCGTAGTTGTTGGGGCGTGTAGAACGCCAGAGGTATTGGATAGGAGGGAAGAGCGGGACTACCCTATAAGGCTGAGTACCCGCTGGTGTCGTACGCGCCGCTGATGCGCAACCCGGCTGAACTGAGTAAGCTGGGCTCCCTGGCAAGCAAGTCGATACAACAGGTATGTGCTACGCTCACAGGCAAGCAATCCGATGCGAATGCTACAGGCTGCACGCACAGGCAGGCAAGTCGGTGCAACAGATACGAGTTGCTTACACCCAAGGCTGGTGGATACAGTATGCAGACCAGATGGCTGGTAGAAGAGAGCAGGAGTCGGGAGCGGTAGTCTGTCGCAATCCCGAAGGGAAACCGGAAGGGGGGGAGTAGGGAGACAGTAGGCTGGATCGGTCGCAATCCCGAAGGGAAACCGGAGGAGGGAGTAGGGAGACAGTAGGCGCCGGGGGTGACGGAGGAAGCCTGGCACACTAGAAGGCCGCGAACTACGGCGAAGGGCTTAGGTCCGGTCCGGTCCGCACGCGTCGGTCGCAGAAACGGAAGGGGCAACCCGCGAAGGGGAATTTGCACTCAACCGTTACAAGTATGCTGTCACGGGTTGTGACCACAAGACACAGCACACGCCAAACGAGCTCTGGTACCTTGATGCAACCAGGCTCGTCAACTACCCAAAACGTCGCTCGATGGTGGGTGTGCTAAACAACTTCTTCAAACATTCTAGGCTAGCCCAAGGCGCCACTAGAAACATCGAGCGAGTCCGGAAACTAACGCTAGGTGGTCTACACAGGGTCCAAACATCATAATGCTCGGTAGCTAAGTCCAGAAGCTTCGTCCGAACATTGTACAATCCATCTAGAGCCAGCATTGGCAGTCTACTTGCCCCTGGCGGCCTTGCCCCTGGCGGCCTTGCCAGCCTTCGCGACCGGAGCCTTGGCAGCCTTGCCCTCAGTACCTGGTCGATCCCGATCGTTTTCCGATGGCGGGGTGAGCTTGTCTCACTCCTCCTTAAGACACGCGGGCACCTGTGCCCTGCGTAGATATTATTATTATTATTTCCACTGCAACGGTCTCGTTCTGTATTTGCTCCGGTGTTATAAGACTGTATTGATAAGGCTGAGGTAGACCAGAGAGTTATCGAGATAAGGAGGAGAAATCGAGACTAATCGAGGATGCGGAAGCGTAGAATGCATTCTAGCTGAACCCCACCCGAGAGCACCAACAGTGCTGCCACACACACCCTGAACCAGACGACGGAAGCTCGATCCCCCATTCACCTTAGCTGGCGCCTCGGCCGTCCTCTCATCCTTGCGCTTCTTCGCATCCGTCCGCTTCTTGTCGCCCAGCGCCTGCATGACAGCAAGTGTGCCGCAATGCTGTGAAAGCGAACTTGCACGAAGGGACGGTCCGTCCGCAGTGGTGCCTGGCACCCATGCCGCAAGGGACCATCTCCAGTGCAGAAGTGAACGACTTACGCAGCGAGCCATATTAGACGACGCGCGCAGAGAACATGATCACGGTGGTCTTACCTTCATGCGCTCGGCACCCGCCGCGGCCAGCTTGTCGATGGCGCCTGGGCTGGACTGGGGCATGGGCGGGGGCATGGGCGGGCTGGGCTGGGGCGCGGCGGCGACGTCGACGGCGCCTGGGACCCCAGAGAGGAGCGCTTGGTCTTTGAAGAGAGGCCGCTCAAGGCCTTGGCCAGCGGTCCCTGCAAGAAGCAGCAGAGTTGTGTAAGCGCAACAGACATTCACCAACAACCGCGCCTGGTCGTATCAGCAGTAAGGATGCGCTCGTAAGCGAAGCACGCACTGACAGTCTATGTAAGAAAGAAGGCCCCCAGCGTCGATGGCACCGTAGGACACCTTGGCGTCCTTGACGCTCACGGAAGCCCGGCTTGGCAGCAAAGACTCAAGCTCCTTGCAAAGACCGACCTCCTCTTCCGTCAGCGTCTGCTTCTCGCCAGCCGGCTGGATGCATCTCCGACCCCGATGCCCCGATCGCCCAGACATCCCTACCACCCTCATGGCCTACAGCGCGTCATGTCCCCATCAGCGGCACCACATGTTCAACTCGCCTGGCCGGCACCAGCCTTTCATACCAGTCTCGGCTCACCATTTACAGCAGCCCGTCAGCCTTCGCGTCAGCCCGGCCACAGCTAGGCAGCCACCCTGGTTGGCTTGCCCCTTCCCCCGAAGGGGGAGGGGCAAGAGCCCTTGCGGTCGCATCGAGTTCCCGCAGCGGGGCCCTCCGGTTATCGCCGTAGCTCCTCGAAGCGTAGCGTAGAGCAGAGCGGATCGCCGTAGCTCCTCGAAGCGTAGCGTAGAGCAGAGCGGAGGACTACACCACTTAGCGCCCAGCGTACCCCGGACCGTACCCTGGACCGGCTTCTCGCACGGCTTCTCGCACACACGCGTTACACGCACACACGCAGCGCCACACTATAGCATGTAATGCAGTGAATTGCAACAGCGGTAGGGTTACACGCGAAACACGAGCGCGGCAGGCATTGAAGGAAGAAAGTTATGTCGCGCCAGTTTCGCGCTTCGCACATGCAGGCCACTGCAAAGAATAGCATGTAATGCAAAGTACTGAGCGTGCGAGCCTGGAACGCCAGCGTCGGTGAAGCCGGCGAGACGGGGAAGTCGGCGAACTCGGCGATGAAGGCCTATCTCGGCACAGCTGCAAGGTATTAGTGTGCAGCCAGCCCGCCGGGCCTGCGCGGAACGCGTCCACGACATAATTTTTTTCGCGGAGGCTACGTATGCCGGCGTGCCCAAGGATCGTTGTATAACCTGTAACACGTGTCTGTGTGAGGACAGAGCGCGTGTGTCACTCGGCTGAGGCTGCGGAAGCGACAGTAGAGCGGAAGCTCTCTGATCACGATACCGTATGTGTGTGTGCTGGAGGCTGTTTTAGCTTTTGAGAGATAAGTGCGGAAGCGTTGTTGAGTTAATCGAGATGCGTCTTACAGCGGAAGTCTGCGTAAACGGAGGCAGGGGCCGTGATGCAGGTGGGAGGACACGCTGCGGCGGGCGGTAGAGAGAGGGAGAGAGGAGAAAGAGGGAGAGAAGCCAGTGACAGGCAGGGCCGTCACACGTAGGCACACGAGGGCTCACTCGTGTTATTCACTCGCTCGCTGGGGAAGGCCAGAGAGCTGTCGTAATCGTGCTGCAGTGGGGCGGCACGTTGAGGGAGAAGGAGCGCCTGCGGGAGAGGTTGGGAAGAGGGAGAGGCGGCGCAGGGCGCAGGTGACAGGACACGGCTGTCACACGTTCGTCCGCGAGTACTGCGCTCGTGGGTAGTCCACTCGCTCGCTGGGGAGACGAGGGAAAGGCGGGGTGCACTGGGGCGACCGGGGCCTTGGCTTGGTTCCTGCGAGCCTGTAAGAGAGAGACGTTGGGGCGACGGAGAGGCTGTGCGCAGATGGCTGTCCAGCTGCCGTGAGAGAGCCCTGCGGGCTGTGATGGGCGCTATGGCCAAGGGAACCGGGGCAGAGGGACAGAGGAGCGAGAAGGGCACACGGTTCTTTACAAAGGCTCGCGTAGAGCGAGGGAAACAGGAGTCAGTATTAGAGTTCACCGGATGACTTGGTTGTGCGTATTGGCGTGTCAAGTCTGGGTCTTGCGCGCTTGCTCAAGTCTGGGTCTACCTGTAACGGCTGGAAGAGGGCTGCTTTTATACTCATGGCGAGGGCCCCCGTCGTACGCCCGTACAGTTGCATTGCCAAGAAGTCTAAGCTAAGGAGTACCGCCGTCTGTCACATCCAAGCTAAGGAGTATCGCCGCCCGAATCACCGGATCGCTAACTAGTTTGCACACCCTCCTCTGGAGGGTCTGATTATGGAGCTTAGCGTAGTGCTCACAGGTTCGAATCCCGCCAAAAACAAATTTTTGACACACGATCACAACGAAGAACAAGATAAGATCAGGGCGCCGCGGAATTTTACAAACAAGGCCACGCGGGTGCAGAAACCAAGAATGCGATAAAGCACGACATGATGCAACATCAACAGAATACACCGACATCGCGAAAAAACAGGAATTCAGGCTACCAGGTGTATCTATACACCATGCTTGTCGGTTTTCAAGCTCCAACATCGCATGAGCATGAGCATTTACATGGCGTCGTAGTCCATGCGGCCCCACTAACTCCTTTGAGTCCGGAGGCGCATATAGCAGAACAAAGCAGGTTCAGTCCGCTCAATCGCCCCGCAGAATGCTAGCACGCAGAGCCTGCACTGAGTACAGGAACGCGGCTAATTTTCTAACCTCTGTGCTAAGCATGACTTCCTTCACACAATTACTATTGATTCCATATGCCACTCTTAGCTCTGTGTAAGCTCCACATTCGAGCAAGACGTGCCTCTCGTCCTCTACACACTCGCCACGGCACACCCGGCACCGCCTTTGGGTCCGCAAGCGCCGCACTCCGTTGCGCATTGGCCTATTTGCCGAACATCGCGACGGACATATTGAACATGTATTTTGAGCGTGCATTGTTCGGAACACACACAACGAGCTCGGGAGCGCGAAATGGCGAGCCAAGCATGTCGAGACCCCGACTGATTTTCACACCGCGTCACTCAAGTCCCTAGTTGTTCGTAAGAATATGCATGCTGAACGCGCATTGCGGTTTTCGCGCGCATCCTTTCTGGTAGTCCCGACGCCAGCCCGGCCGCCGTCGTCCAGCCCAGCCATCCCAATACAGCAGCCACCTTCCGTCAGCCAGCCATGGGCGCGAACGTCCACAGCGTTTACCGTCGGTTACGAGGTAACATGTGAATTCACAACTTGCGCTACTGACTGCCTACTCTCGTGCCGCCTGCAAGCCCACTCCGCCTTCCGCTCTGGTCTACGTACGCATTAGTTCCGCAACACTAGTCAATCTAGGGGCCTGACGAACATTCCAGGTCGACTCCCACAGCTGCACAGCACCTGCCTTAGGAAGCCTAAGTCTACGACTAAGCAGCCAGAGACGCTAGCGGTAGCCGCCCCCCCCTCACAACTAGGTCGCACCAAGCCTGTGCTTAGCTGGCTCCTTGCCCGAACATTCGTGGCCAACTCTGACTCCACAGCCTGGTTGCATCAAGGCACCAGGGCTCGTTTGGCGTGTGCTGTGTCTTGCGGTCACAACCCGCGGCTGACGGCAGCATACTTGTAACGGTTGAGTGCAAATTCCCCTTCGCGGGTTGCCCCTTCCCCTTCTCCTGCGACCGACGCGTGCGGACCGGACCGGACCTAAGCCCTTCGCCATAGTGCGCGGCCTCTAGTGTGCCAGGCTTCCCCCGTCACCCCGGCGCCTACTGTCTCCCTACTCCCTCCTCCGGTTTCCCTTCGGGATTGCGACCGATCCAGCCTACTGTCTCCCTACTCCCCCCCTTCCGGTTTCCCTTCGGGATTGCGACAGACTACCGCTCCCGACTCCTGCTCTCTTCTACCAGCCATCTGGTCTGCATACTGTATCCACCAGCCTTGGGTGTAAGCAACTCGTATCTGTTGCACCGACTTGCCTGCCTGTGCGTGCAGCCTGTAGCATTCGCATCGGATTGCTTGCCTGTGAGCGGAGCACACACCTGTTGTATCGACTTGCTTGCCAGGGAGCCCAGCTTGCTCAGTTCAGCCGGGTTGCGCATCAGCGGCGCGTACGACACCAGCGGTTACTCAGCCTTATAGGGTAGTCCCGCTCTTCCCTCCTATCCAATACCTCTGGCGTTCTACACGCCCTAACAACTACGCCCAGGCTCTGCCTGAGGCCACGGCTTCTATCCCCGCCTTCTCCCGTGCAGGTCCGGCCAGCCGGCCGCCAAGTCTCTTCCCCTTTTCTCCCTTCCTACTTCTTTCCTTTACAGGTTCTCCTGCCTCCTGGTATATTCGACTGAATCATCTCCCGACCACACATCTGGTACCTCCGACTATTGCTGTGATCACCGCAGGCGCATCTTAATCACCCCGCAAGTGCCCAGGACAGCTGCTGGTACACAGGGTCGGGTGTGGTGGCCGTCCAGCCTCTCCACGCTCCGTGCTCATACGCTGGGAAGGTCAATGCGGTGCAGGCCTGCCGTCACACAGCTGCATCGTGGCCAGTGCCTCAGTGACAGCCCGCGTTACAGCGCAAAAGTTTTTATAATTCCCGGGTTTTTACGGGTGCTGCGCACAGGGTGGGGGTTGGCGGTGATGGTTTCGCAGTGAAATTTCCGGAAGGTTCCGGATTACGTTCGCCTCTTGAGAGATGGTCAGACTAATATACCTTTACTTATGTACGATGCTGTTGCTGTCTGGCCCTTGCCAGTCGGCTGTCATTTGCGATGCAAGACTTTCAAAACTCGATAGTAATACGTTGCCTGATATTTCTATGCAAGACAAACTCATCCTCGAGTACCAAACTGGAATGTCAAGACTTGGTGGCTGGCTGACTACATTTGATTTGAATGTCAGTATACTTCTAACAAGGTATCAGCATCAGAACAATATTTACGGTTCCATTGGTGAAATCGGAGTACATCACGGTAAATACATCATTGGCCTCTGATTGTCTGCTGCTCCGGAAGAGCCGGTAATTGCTATGGATTTATTTGGTCATCAAACACAGAATTTAGACGGCTCTGGGCGAGGAGATCTGCAGATATTTCTTAACAACGCCCGACGATTTTCCCCTCACACTAATTTTACTGTTATTGAAGGGAACTCCATGGATATTACGGTGAAAACGTTTTCAACAAGGTCCATTCCTCAGTTCCGTTTTTTCAGTGTAGACGGCGGACATTTTTATGATGCGGCTCTACGAGACACTAAACTTGCAGCCTGCAGCCTGCACCCCGGCGGCATTGTTTCAGTCGATGACATTCTCTCCGACTCCTGGGTCGGCGTTTCGGATGCCATGTTTTCATATTTGCGGTCGCCGGAGGCCACCCTTGTTCCGTTCCTGATGACACCCAAGAAGCTATACCTCACGCATCCATCCATGCATCAGAAGTATTTTGATTATCTGATGTCTTTGGGTTACGACATGGTGAAGTGTTCAGCTCATAAGACCAATAAGATGAGGTATCAGATAGCCGAGTATGATGTCTGCATTGTGCTAACGCATGCATGACCTATGTGTCCGCACCCGTGCGCTGTCAATTCTAGAACCCGAGTCCCTACACGTAAACAATCACCGCGAAATGTTCGGGGCCATCGCTGACCTACTGGCCCAGCAGAGTTAGCAGAGCTGAAGACACACTTCTACCACGTCCGTGTTGGGTAGAACGGCTCAAACGCCGGCTTGACGCAGATGAAATGGATTCGGCGTCGGAGTCAACCATTTAGTTGTCGCAGAAGACAGATAAATCCGGGCGTAAACAGGAAAGCTGGGAATGAGATAAGGGGACGCAGAGGAGCTCAGGACACTTTCGCGCAGCACCCGTAAAAAACCGGGAGCTATAAAAATTTTGCTTTGTAACGAGGGCTGTCACCGAGGCACTGGCCACGATGCAGGTGTATGACGACCGGCCTACACCGCTTTGACCTTCCCAGGGTATGCACACGGGTACCAGCAGCTGTCCTGGGCACCTGCAGCGATTAAGATGCGCCTGCGGCGATCACAGCAATAATCGGAGATACCAGATGTGTGGTCGGAGGATGATACAGTCAGATATACCAGTCAACAGGAGAACCTGTGAAGGGAAGGGATAGGAAGGGAGAAAGGAGGGAATAGAAGCCGTAGCCTCAGGCAGAGCCTGGGCGTAGTTGTTGGGGCGTGTAGAACGCCAGAGGTATTGGATAGGAGGGAAGAGCGGGACTACCCTATAAGGCTGAGTACCCGCTGGTGTCGTACGCGCCGCTGATGCGCAACCCGGCTGAACTGAGTAAGCTGGGCTCCCTGGCAAGCAAGTCGATACAACAGGTATGTGCTACGCTCACAGGCAAGCAATCCGATGCGAATGCTACAGGCTGCACGCACAGGCAGGCAAGTCGGTGCAACAGATACGAGTTGCTTACACCCAAGGCTGGTGGATACAGTATGCAGACCAGATGGCTGGTAGAAGAGAGCAGGAGTCGGGAGCGGTAGTCTGTCGCAATCCCGAAGGGAAACCGGAAGGGGGGGAGTAGGGAGACAGTAGGCTGGATCGGTCGCAATCCCGAAGGGAAACCGGAGGAGGGAGTAGGGAGACAGTAGGCGCCGGGGGTGACGGAGGAAGCCTGGCACACTAGAAGGCCGCGAACTACGGCGAAGGGCTTAGGTCCGGTCCGGTCCGCACGCGTCGGTCGCAGAAACGGAAGGGGCAACCCGCGAAGGGGAATTTGCACTCAACCGTTACAAGTATGCTGTCACGGGTTGTGACCACAAGACACAGCACACGCCAAACGAGCTCTGGTACCTTGATGCAACCAGGCTCGTCAACTACCCAAAACGTCGCTCGATGGTGGGTGTGCTAAACAACTTCTTCAAACATTCTAGGCTAGCCCAAGGCGCCACTAGAAACATCGAGCGAGTCCGGAAACTAACGCTAGGTGGTCTACACAGGGTCCAAACATCATAATGCTCGGTAGCTAAGTCCAGAAGCTTCGTCCGAACATTGTACAATCCATCTAGAGCCAGCATTGGCAGTCTACTTGCCCCTGGCGGCCTTGCCCCTGGCGGCCTTGCCAGCCTTCGCGACCGGAGCCTTGGCAGCCTTGCCCTCAGTGCCTGGTCGATCCCGATCGTTTTCCGATGGCGGGGTGAGCTTGTCTCACTCCTCCTTAAGACACGCGGGCACCTGTGCCCTGCGTAGATATTATTATTATTATTTCCACTGCAACGGTCTCGTTCTGTATTTGCTCCGGTGTTATAAGACTGTATTGATAAGGCTGAGGTAGACCAGAGAGTTATCGAGATAAGGAGGAGAAATCGAGACTAATCGAGGATGCGGAAGCGTAGAATGCATTCTAGCTGAACCCCACCCGAGAGCACCAACAGTGCTGCCACACACACCCTGAACCAGACGACGGAAGCTCGATCCCCCATTCACCTTAGCTGGCGCCTCGGCCGTCCTCTCATCCTTGCGCTTCTTCGCATCCGTCCGCTTCTTGTCGCCCAGCGCCTGCATGACAGCAAGTGTGCCGCAATGCTGTGAAAGCGAACTTGCACGAAGGGACGGTCCGTCCGCAGTGGTGCCTGGCACCCATGCCGCAAGGGACCATCTCCAGTGCAGAAGTGAACGACTTACGCAGCGAGCCATATTAGACGACGCGCGCAGAGAACATGATCACGGTGGTCTTACCTTCATGCGCTCGGCACCCGCCGCGGCCAGCTTGTCGATGGCGCCTGGGCTGGACTGGGGCATGGGCGGGGGCATGGGCGGGCTGGGCTGGGGCGCGGCGGCGACGTCGACGGCGCCTGGGACCCCAGAGAGGAGCGCTTGGTCTTTGAAGAGAGGCCGCTCAAGGCCTTGGCCAGCGGTCCCTGCAAGAAGCAGCAGAGTTGTGTAAGCGCAACAGACATTCACCAACAACCGCGCCTGGTCGTATCAGCAGTAAGGATGCGCTCGTAAGCGAAGCACGCACTGACAGTCTATGTAAGAAAGAAGGCCCCCAGCGTCGATGGCACCGTAGGACACCTTGGCGTCCTTGACGCTCACGGAAGCCCGGCTTGGCAGCAAAGACTCAAGCTCCTTGCAAAGACCGACCTCCTCTTCCGTCAGCGTCTGCTTCTCGCCAGCCGGCTGGATGCATCTCCGACCCCGATGCCCCGATCGCCCAGACATCCCTACCACCCTCATGGCCTACAGCGCGTCATGTCCCCATCAGCGGCACCACATGTTCAACTCGCCTGGCCGGCACCAGCCTTTCATACCAGTCTCGGCTCACCATTTACAGCAGCCCGTCAGCCTTCGCGTCAGCCCGGCCACAGCTAGGCAGCCACCCTGGTTGGCTTGCCCCTTCCCCCGAAGGGGGAGGGGCAAGAGCCCTTGCGGTCGCATCGAGTTCCCGCAGCGGGGCCCTCCGGTTATCGCCGTAGCTCCTCGAAGCGTAGCGTAGAGCAGAGCGGATCGCCGTAGCTCCTCGAAGCGTAGCGTAGAGCAGAGCGGAGGACTACACCACTTAGCGCCCAGCGTACCCCGGACCGTACCCTGGACCGGCTTCTCGCACGGCTTCTCGCACACACGCGTTACACGCACACACGCAGCGCCACACTATAGCATGTAATGCAGTGAATTGCAACAGCGGTAGGGTTACACGCGAAACACGAGCGCGGCAGGCATTGAAGGAAGAAAGTTATGTCGCGCCAGTTTCGCGCTTCGCACATGCAGGCCACTGCAAAGAATAGCATGTAATGCAAAGTACTGAGCGTGCGAGCCTGGAACGCCAGCGTCGGTGAAGCCGGCGAGACGGGGAAGTCGGCGAACTCGGCGATGAAGGCCTATCTCGGCACAGCTGCAAGGTATTAGTGTGCAGCCAGCCCGCCGGGCCTGCGCGGAACGCGTCCACGACATAATTTTTTTCGCGGAGGCTACGTATGCCGGCGTGCCCAAGGATCGTTGTATAACCTGTAACACGTGTCTGTGTGAGGACAGAGCGCGTGTGTCACTCGGCTGAGGCTGCGGAAGCGACAGTAGAGCGGAAGCTCTCTGATCACGATACCGTATGTGTGTGTGCTGGAGGCTGTTTTAGCTTTTGAGAGATAAGTGCGGAAGCGTTGTTGAGTTAATCGAGATGCGTCTTACAGCGGAAGTCTGCGTAAACGGAGGCAGGGGCCGTGATGCAGGTGGGAGGACACGCTGCGGCGGGCGGTAGAGAGAGGGAGAGAGGAGAAAGAGGGAGAGAAGCCAGTGACAGGCAGGGCCGTCACACGTAGGCACACGAGGGCTCACTCGTGTTATTCACTCGCTCGCTGGGGAAGGCCAGAGAGCTGTCGTAATCGTGCTGCAGTGGGGCGGCACGTTGAGGGAGAAGGAGCGCCTGCGGGAGAGGTTGGGAAGAGGGAGAGGCGGCGCAGGGCGCAGGTGACAGGACACGGCTGTCACACGTTCGTCCACGAGTACTGCGCTCGTGGGTAGTCCACTCGCTCGCTGGGGAGACGAGGGAAAGGCGGGGTGCACTGGGGCGACCGGGGCCTTGGCTTGGTTCCTGCGAGCCTGTAAGAGAGAGACGTTGGGGCGACGGAGAGGCTGTGCGCAGATGGCTGTCCAGCTGCCGTGAGAGAGCCCTGCGGGCTGTGATGGGCGCTATGGCCAAGGGAACCGGGGCAGAGGGACAGAGGAGCGAGAAGGGCACACGGTTCTTTACAAAGGCTCGCGTAGAGCGAGGGAAACAGGAGTCAGTATTAGAGTTCACCGGATGACTTGGTTGTGCGTATTGGCGTGTCAAGTCTGGGTCTTGCGCGCTTGCTCAAGTCTGGGTCTACCTGTAACGGCTGGAAGAGGGCTGCTTTTATACTCATGGCGAGGGCCCCCGTCGTACGCCCGTACAGTTGCATTGCCAAGAAGTCTAAGCTAAGGAGTACCGCCGTCTGTCACATCCAAGCTAAGGAGTATCGCCGCCCGAATCACCGGATCGCTAACTAGTTTGCACACCCTCCTCTGGAGGGTCTGATTATGGAGCTTAGCGTAGTGCTCACAGGTTCGAATCCCGCCAAAAACAAATTTTTGACACACGATCACAACGAAGAACAAGATAAGATCAGGGCGCCGCGAAATTTTACAAACAAGGCCACGCGGGTGCAGAAACCAAGAATGCGATAAAGCACGACATGATGCAACATCAACAGAATACACCGACATCGCGAAAAAACAGGAATTCAGGCTACCAGGTGTATCTATACACCATGCTTGTCGGTTTTCAAGCTCCAACATCGCATGAGCATGAGCATTTACATGGCGTCGTAGTCCATGCGGCCCCACTAACTCCTTTGAGTCCGGAGGCGCATATAGCAGAACAAAGCAGGTTCAGTCCGCTCAATCGCCCCGCAGAATGCTAGCACGCAGAGCCTGCACTGAGTACAGGAACGCGGCTAATTTTCTAACCTCTGTGCTAAGCATGACTTCCTTCACACAATTACTATTGATTCCATATGCCACTCTTAGCTCTGTGTAAGCTCCACATTCGAGCAAGACGTGCCTCTCGTCCTCTACACACTCGCCACGGCACACCCGGCACCGCCTTTGGGTCCGCAAGCGCCGCACTCCGTTGCGCATTGGCCTATTTGCCGAACATCGCGACGGACATATTGAACATGTATTTTGAGCGTGCATTGTTCGGAACACACACAACGAGCTCGGGAGCGCGAAATGGCGAGCCAAGCATGTCGAGACCCCGACTGATTTTCACACCGCGTCACTCAAGTCCCTAGTTGTTCGTAAGAATATGCATGCTGAACGCGCATTGCGCGCAGTGCATAATACAAGCTCAAGAGCGCGACATCGCGGGCCGAGCATATTGAGACCCTCCTCCATTTCCAAGCGATTTGCGTCCCCGAAGTCTTCTAACTATGCATATTAAGCGTGTATGCCGAGCTACGTTGCGAATAGAATCCAAGCGGTAAATGCCAAAAACAAATCCCGCGATCCATCTGTCGGTCGACTGTTCGACCACTAACCTCCTGTGCGAACACCAGCTGGCTAACAATAACCTCATCAAAGTGCAAGGGATTAACCAGGCCACACATCAACCTGTTGTAAACACGCAACAATCCAAAACACGACAAGCAAGCAGATAAACAATACCCCGGCTTCACGCAGAGACAGGACAGGTAGAAACTAAACCCGAACGTACACGTTGCCCTACGCCTGTCTGTCAAACAGCTCAGTGACATACGTCCAGCCAGCGAAGCCAAGCATGATGGTCACCACACCAAACACCAACAAGAAAGTCACCGCTGTAAATTGCAGTCAGCACTCACCACCCACAAGGTACTCCACGCTTCCAGGTCATCTGTCAGTACACCTCGTGCATGTTAAAAACACTACACTGTCCTTGCTGGCCGGGACGCAGGACAACCCAGTGTTTACCGCCACATGCCAGATGTTGCAACCATGCATGCATTGAAGGCCTTGGTTATGAGGCAGCCATGCTAGCCTGAATGCGCACAATCATACCTGGCACCGCTACTGCTGTGCTCTGGGAGAGCCTCAATAGCCGCTGCCATTCCGCAGCTAGATCTGCCTCGGGCGTTAGCATGGTACGCAGCGCCTTTTTAAGCCGGCGCTCTTCGGCCCGCGAGGCCCACAGCGGGCGCACTAAATGTAACGCATGCAACCCACGAAACCTGGTGAGCATTACGTAAATTGAAGCCCGCCGCCAACTGCCGTGCTGCGGTTTGCACATATCCACCAACCACAATTCGTGCGGTGGCAGAGTTTGCCCCTGCGCGAAGTAATCGGTAACTGCGTACGCAAGCTCCACACGAAAGCCCCAGCGCATCACAGGCAACCGCAGGGCTGCATGCTGCGATGTGAACATAGCACTGCACGGTAAAACAGGAATCTCCCCGACATCCAGGGCCTGATCGACAGACACCCGACCCGCATCAGGCCCGTCAGGGCGCACCATTACAGCCGAGGGCACGAACTTGAGGACATGCACGGGGGCAATGCTTGCATCTGGCAATGGTGGCTCGTTGGGATGCAGAACAATGCCGGTGCCTGTGGCACTGTTGTTGTTGATGTGATACAGACGCACATGCTCATTTGATGTAAACACGTAACGAATGCCAGCAAAGAATGCGCACACAGCGGGCACACCACTATCATCGTCGGCCCCGCCAAGCGCATCTAACTGATGCACATGCGAAGTAGGTAAGCTGCTCCCGTCAGGCGACAAGTCCGCGCTACGCCACAGCAGCAGCTGCTGACGCTGCGCGAGCGCATGCAGCTGCACGAGCTGCAATGCCAGTGGAACCCGCACGACATGGCGCTGGACAACTGCAAAGGGCTGGGGCACGGGGTCAATCCCTGGCTTCGGGGGCCGCCAAACACGCGCGTTGAGCTGCTCGCACGCTGTGTCCAGATCTGCCTGAGAGATTTCCTGCACGCCACCAAAATTCTCCGCTAGCATGAAGAGAGGTTCGTTGTTGTCACCTACGCCTGCTTGCTGCCGATGCTGGTGAGTGAGAATGAACGCGAACGGCACCATATTCCACAGCTCCCGCCCCATGAGGTTCATGCTGCCCTCCGGATGCTCCAGCTGCCGGATCTGGCGCTCCATGGCCCCGCCGTCCCCTGCGCCCGGCGCCAGCAGCCGCCGCAAGCTCTCCTCCGCAGCACCGCTATATAGCGGCACGTGCCGTGGCTGTGGCAACTGACGCAAGTCGCCAACAAGCAGGCCATGCAGATCTGACAGCGGCCCGTGATATAGGTGCGTGCTGTCTATACCCACGTGCCTCCGTGCCGCGTGCACATGCATGCAAATGCGCGCCCAGTGGGACAGCCCACACGTGCTAAACTCATCTAGGAAAATGAAGCGCACACCATTGAGGTTGCGCTGAACTCGATCGCGGTGAGGCGGACCAAAGGTGCCAGCAGTCGCAAAGAAGGACGTGGTGCTGGTGCCGAGCACGCCTGGCGTAGAGTCCTGTAAATGGACCGTGATGGCAGCGGCCGAAGTCAACAGCATGATCATGTAAGGCTCCCTGGCTGCTAAACCCCCCAGCACGCACGAGCAGGACTAGCAGGACCAGTCCACCACCGCCACACTTCACCTCCGAACTGAACCCCTCTTGCACCCCACACCCCACACACCCCACACACAACTCACATGCAGCGCAGCGCGCCACGTGTAGCTCACGAGGGCAATGAGAGACTCGCAGCGGTGCTGGTATGCAAACCACAGCAATGCCTGCAGCACCCGCGACTTGCCGCTGCCGGCTTTGCCCGTGAGCACCGAGCACACGGGGGGCTGACGGACGCCGGCGGCCTCTGCTAGCAGGAGCTGCGCGTACAGCATGAACGCCTGCTGCTGGTCGTCGCTGAGGTTCCATAACCGCGCTGTGTCTTCAGGCGTCGGCTGCGAGTCCTCCGGGCAAAGCACGTACGGCGGCTCTGCACCAGGGTTCGCTGCATCGGGCCAGACGCCCTGCACCTCTGGGGCGGCTGTGGTAACCGCCAATGGCGAGATGAGCACCAGCTTCGCTGTCACTGCCGCAGTGCCGCTGTTGTAAAGCAGCAGCTGCTGCTGCACTGCTCCCTGCGCCTGCGCGAGCGCCTGTGCGGCGTACTGCCCACCTAGGTCGTAATCATGCATGCGTTGCTGTGCTGCAGCCAGCCGCTCGTGCGTCCACTCCTGCGTGCTGCGCACTACTGCCGCCGCCGCTGTACGCCCAACCGCTGGCCATGCATTGGCGCGCGGGATCTGGGCAACCACGGTGGTCGCCTCTGTAGTCAGACCGCCACCGAGGCCGCCGTGCACAACGCGCTGCAGCAGCCCTGCCCGTTCCGTCTCCGATAGCGCACAACCCTGCCAGAGCTCCGCTGCGGGCCCTGCGCTGCGCCTAACATCGGGTTCCTCATCATCCTGCGGCTCTGCCTCCAGGTCGTCCATGCCCTCCACCGGCACGCCCTCCAACAGTGCCTCCTCCGCCGCATCCTCAGCGGTGCCCTCCACCTCCGCCTGCAGCTGCCGCCGCTCCTCCGCCCGCATTCGCACGCGCGCAAGCCCATCCACGTGATCGAGCATACGGCACGCGATGCGCACATGCAGCGACTGGCCGTCCGCCGGCTGTGCAAAGCACCGCTGATAAGCTGCCCATGCGCCGTTGCTGAGATCGAGCCTGTCGTCACAGCTGTAGGCGGCGAAGTTCGCGAGCGCGAACACTGCATAGCGCTCCAGCACCTGCGGATCGTCCACGCCGTTCGCAGGCCGCACAACGGGGTCACACACCGGCTGCGGCACGTACGGCCGCAGCCGGCGCCGCCACACGCATTTACTGTACTCTGGGTGCGCGGGATGCAGGCGGAGATGGTGCCCTTGCGCTCCATCTGGCCCGGCCGAGTGCTGCGGGGTGGTGGGCACACATACAGTTCTTTGCTGCTGGGCCCTGCCGAAGTGCTGCTGCAAGACATTATAACACATGCGAGCCTACGGACTGAACACCCCTGCACCCCATAACTCCAGGCGTGCAAGCTGCCGCGCACGCAACCTCGTACCTTATAAAACAACATGGCCATCATCATAGGAGACAGCTCGCGCAGCGCCTCGCCGCGGTACAGGTAGTCTTTCAGGTAGCTTGATGACCGGTAACGAGCAGGTGCAACGGCGGGCTGCTCTAGCTGCTGTACGCTTCCGCTGGGCCCGGGATCTGGGACATCGCTAGCGATTGTGCTGGCGGCCAGAAGCTGACCTTCCCCTCTGGCACTCCCGCCCGCTCCAACGCTGCCCATTGTACGCACAAGCCGCAGCTGGGCGTCTCTGGGCCTGAGCTCCGCATCCATCCCTTCCACTGCACGCCCACACCTCCACTCCAACCCGCCATCCCCCACCCTACGCAGGGGCACCAACAAGTGCAGTCTGCCGGCGCATGGACCGGTGCCATTCTCCTGGGCCCACCTGACGCTCCCTCCAGTTTCTCCAGTGCCGTGAATTTCGCACTCTGGGCCTGCAACCTGCCAACCCTGCGCGTCCTGCGCGCCACGCCTGACGGCATGGCCGTTGCAGCATTCAACGTTCTCCAGCCAACCACTCCCACCGCGCCCGGCAACGCACTTGCACCCACTCCTGGTCCTCCCACCATCACCAACACGCCTGACGTGGCGTGGAGCGTGTACGGCCACGGATTCGAAGTCGTGCACCTGTGGGAAGCCTGGCACGCGCCCGTTTCCGTAGATAAATGGCGGCGCCTGCATGCTGCTCTCCTGCACATGATGCACTCTCGCCATGGCGCACCACCCGACATGATCAACGTGCTCCCGTATCAGCTTGCGTGGGTACTAGCGCACGTGCCCTAAACGAGGCTAGCTCTGCTTGCATCTGCACCACGACTTGCAACAAGGGAGACGTAGGCCTCACACATCAATGACGGCTGTTGAGCACAGATCATCACAAGCGCTGAGGTGGTATAGCTGTTGTTGTTGCACTGTTGCGTGTCTTCACAGTCTGCCTCACGGATGGGCACCACCATAGAAGCACTAATGATGTTGGGGGCGGTCGTTACGTTTGCCTTGACCGAGCGCTAGAATTGATGGCATATCGTAAGAAGGCTCAAAGGGCTGTATCTAGGCGTGTTGACTGTTGACGGCGGGAGACAGGGATTCCCCTGACGGCAGACTCGGGTTACGTCGGCGGGACGCAGCAAGGAGTGGGCGTATCATGTCGGTGTCCACATCGTGCGGATCAGTGGCGGAGCCCCGGAAACAATTTTGAGGGTGAGAATCGGCGGCAGCCTGTTTCGTCAACTAAACGAAGCCATTTTAAGGAATTCGGCCACTGACGCCGCCCCTGTCTTTGTAAGATATGAGCGCTGTTGAATTGCAAACCAGCATGACACAGCCCGTTCATCAGTTTTGTTGGTGATGGCACTGGTGAACACTCGTTGCTTACTTTGCACCAATCAATGCCTGTACGGCTGACAAACCTTTCAGGCACACACACACACACGAACACACACATACCGTGCACCGGCTACTCCCCACCCCAGCACCTTGACCATACGTCCCGCGCGGCATCGCACACCTCCATCACAGCCCCCGCCCCCACCCCCTCCCCCGCCTCGCGCCCAGAGGAGGAGGGTGTGCACAATCAGGCCCCCGGCCTAGCTGGTAGCGATTTGACTCGTCCTTACGGCAGAAGGGACCCGGGTACAAATCCGGATAAAAGCCCAATTATGCAAAAGGCGAAAAATTGGTGCGAAACCGATCGGTGATCCCACGAATGAAAAAGGTCGTGGTGCAGAAGTCCGAAGTGTAGAGGCGTCCAAGGTGCGGTCCAAGGTCCAAGATCCAAGGTCGAAGCAGGAGCGCCATGGCTCTGGCATGTTGCAACTAACTGGCATTGCTCCGCAGCTTTAGTGCGGCGTTCCCTAGCGACATAGGGTGATGGCTAGGATAGGGTGGCGCTGATTGGCTAGGATAAGGTGGCTCGGATGTGCTAGGATGATGGTGGCTAGGATGCGGTGGTGCAGACCGTAGAGTCCGCTTGGCAGTGCTGGGGTTGCACTCGCAAGCGATTCTCCGATAATCTCACGCTAGGAGCTTAGGCCCAGTGTAACCTTTCTTTCTTTCTTTTCTTTCTAGACATGCCCCCCTCCATCCCCCCTCCCCCCCTCGCTGTCAATCCGCCCTGACAAGCCCCCACAGGCTACCCATGCCTTGTACAGACACAAGAACGTACCGTGCAGGCTGATAGACATGTCCCCCACCACCCCTTTCTCCCCTCCTCGTTGCCAATTCACCCTCACAGTCCCCCACAGGCTACCCATGCCTTGTACAGACACACGAACGTGCCGTGCAGGCTGGTAGACATGCCCCCCTCCATCCCCCCTCCCTCATCGCTGCTAATTCACCCTCACATGCCCCACAGGCTACCCATGCCTTGTAAACACACACACACACACACACACACACACACACACACACACACACACACACACACACACACATGTCTCGTGCAGACTGGTAGACATGCCCCCCTCCATCCCCCCCCCTCCCCCCCTCGCTGTCAATCCGCCCTGACAAGCCCCCACAGGCTACCCATGCCTTGTACAGACACACGAACGTGCCGTGCAGACTGATAGACATGCCCCCCTCCATCCCCCCTCCCCCCCTCGCTGTCACTCCGCCCTCGCTGTCACTCCCGGTCATCTCCCTTGTCCCCACGCCCGTACCGCCTCTTCTCGGAGTCGTCTGAGGCGGGCGGGGCCTTACCGTCATACCTGTCCTTGAACCTGAAGGGCTCCCGGTCTTCGTCCCCGTCCCGGTCCACAGAACGGTTGAGGCGGCCCAGGCCCTGGTTGATGTAGATGGCTTTATCAATGGCGTTCTGGAGGTTGTCCGGGTGAGACCGGTAGACCTCGTCGGCCAGCTTCTTGCGTAGACCGCCCATGAACTGGTACATGTATTGCTTGTTGCTGTTGCCGTTGATGCCCAGCAGGGCCAGCAGGTGACGGAACCTGTCGGCATACGCCTGCACCCGCTCCCCCGGCTCTTGCAAGCAGTTCGCAAGACTGGCATGCAGCTCCTCAAGACGGGGGACAAACCGGCTAATGAAACTGTGCTTGAACGCTCCCCACGTAGGGGGCTCACCGTACGTGGCGGACTCACCATTCTCCCAGACTGAGGCCTCTTGGCCAAGGCGGCAGCGGGCAACGCGCAGCTTCTGGCCGTCGGTCCATTGGAGCGCCTCGCCGTGCTTGTCGTTGGTGGACAGCCATGCTCGTGCGTTGTGAATGCTGGGGTCGAACATAGTTACTTGATAGTGCGCGCTGATCAAAATATGTTTAAGATTATACGATATCTCGCTGCGAACACGCGCGGATACCAGCTTGGAAGCACTCTGTTGAGAGCTGTCGGGAAAATCGGAGCTTTGAGCCCCAAAATGGCCCTCCTACGGGTCCTTATCATGTTAATGATAAGCCTCACAAACAAGTTCCCGCTGGAAAGCCCCCGGTCGTCGACTGGACCCATCCACCCTCCTGGAGTCTCTCGGGCTCTCGTAGACCTATGGTCTCGATCTCGTGAGCTGTCTCAGACAACAGGAATCGGTGGAGGGGACCCATCGGCCGAGCTCCAGCGGAACTGGCAAGAAATGGCGCCATTATCCTCAATTTCTCCCCCGGAAGCCCCTCACGACTCCCAAGACTGCCTGCTAGCGAATGCAGAATATCAGGAAGTCAAACATGTAAACCGTTCCAGCGAAGCAAGGGATCAAGAACCGAGACCCAGCCTTGACATACCGTGGGAATCCCTCCCAACACCCACGAATAACCACCAGTATATCAAACGTGATAAGCAACCTACAGCAGAACACTCACACGAGACAGAACGCCCTCTGAACAAGCTTCCGACATTTTGGCAGCAATACTCAAGAAAGCCTGATATACACTACCAAAACCACTCGGATAAACAACAAAACAAGAAAGAAACCTGCACCGCCAAAGCCTTCCCCAGCGACCTGCCCTCCCAGACACAAACAAACTACATGGAACACTCATCAGATACGCCCAGACAAGAAGAATACCAATTAGGTAGAACAAACCGAACAAAGGTTAAATACCGACACGCGACTGACCCCCTGCTGGGGCCCCTCGATAATCAATCGAAAGAAGGAGCACTACCACTACATTACAATAGAATATGGCACCCTCCAAAACTCGTTGAGAGCCAATGCAAATCTACGCCGCGGACACTACACCTGGGACGAAGCACAGCTCTTATACAAACAAAAATGACACCCGCAAGCTTTGCTAGTGCCTCACTTAACAATACTCGCTGTTATGGCCAAAGCCTATGCCTGCGGTCCCTACACTCGGCGTCCGCCCAGCGGATCGCCAGCGCAAGCCAACACTGCGAACCATTTAGCGCCTACAAGACCTCAAACACCTCACAACGCCTATCCGCGCTTCCAATGCAATCAATAGGGACGCATGGCATCACGCAAGCGAGCTGCGCCGCGCCACCCGACACGCCGGGCAAGCAGCACCCCCTGCGTGTCGCCTTCGACGTGCTGCAGCTCGAGGCATGGTACAGGCTGGCCAGTGCGCGCGCGCCCTGCATCACCACAAAGGCTGGGCCCGCCGTGGCCGCGGCAATGGACACCGATGACGAGGAGGGAGCCGGTGAGACGGGGCAATCAACACCCCCTACTCAGCCCCAACGCAGCAACCACCCACCTGTGTATCCTGATGCCGACAAAGCAAATCTGTGCCCCACCTGTCTGCAACCACAACCTGTACCTAATCCTGCCCAAATTGTACCACACCGGTCACCATGCAGCCTAAATCTACCTAGCGACACCTGCGACGCCATACGCACGGGACCTGGACCCCTCCGGCTGGGCACACCCAAAGGAGGACTGCACACTCGCGTGGATGGCGCCGGGAAGCTGGGCCAGCAAAACACCGGTACGACGCCAAGGGCCTTGGAAGCTATGAACAGCATATTGCGGGAAAACACCACTACGCCCTGCTGTGAGCTAGATAGCAACCACAGGACGAAAGGGTGTGCTCATAGTACGGAAGGAGATGATAGAGCCGATGGATGGGGGCCGAGGAGCTCTACAACCCACACGGCTGCCAGCAACCAGGACAATGCGGAGCAAACCCGCTGCCGGAAAGAGAGAGAGCAGAGGATGTGGTATGAGACTGCCGATAGATCTGAGCGGTGCACGCACAGTGCGGCTACAATTTTCAGCAACATGGGCGTAGACGCCGATGGGTATCGCTCGCCTGAGAGCCTCGAACTGCAGAGAGATAGCTTTTCTAAATGTATCGGATTTAATGCCTGCTGGCGCCAACTGCAGGACAAGATGGAGGATGCTATGGGCCCTAGGATAGCAGCGAGCAATATAGGTGAGGACATAAGTAGTGGGAGCTATGCGCACGCGGAGAGTAGCAAGACCGCCGACGCAGCGGTCACCTATGGTAAAGTGGCAAGAGACGAAGAACTCAACGCGGGGAACGACGGACCCCCGGAGCGAGACAACGCGGCGCACGCCGAACAAGCAAACTGCAACACATTTGCCTGTACCGTCCTCTGCCACCACAACACCGCCTACAGCGGCGACCCCAGCCTCTGGTGCCAGATAATGGGACCATACCCCATCACACAGCTGCTACTGAACAACGAAACAGACACACTCATAACGACAGCCAGTTATGTCTCTGCTCACACCGCCAGCACACTTCTCTGGGTCACCGTAGGCATATTCCACGGAACCTGTACACTCCTGCGCCACACCGTCGCCTGGCTGCGAATCCTCCTCGCACACACACTATCCTACTCGGCCACCAGCGCTGGGCAGCTAGGCCTGAGCGGCTGGCAAGTCACGTCGCAGGCATCACTATGGATCCCCACGCTCATCCTAACTATCGCCGGCGTTGCGCAACTCAACCACGCATCACGCAACCTGCTAGCTCACCCCACACCAGCACGGGCGAAAAACCTGATTTTCACCATCCCTGCAGCCTTTCTTCTAGCCCAGCCTTTAATCCTCCTGATCATGACATACCAGCACACCACAACCATCATTACGCTACTAGCGACAACGTGCGCGGTATACAGCATTATCAAAACAACGCGCGGCGCGATACCTGCAATCCTGGGGCTTCCGCTATATGGGCTTGGCCGCGGGATAATCCTGAAACCTACCTTCTCTATATGCACATTGACCACTATCATCCTGCTCCTCATGAACCTACAAACCACTGCCCACTCCCCCCAACTAGCACCAGTTACGACCCCGTTGGCCCTGCAACTCCTCCCTCACGTCCCTGGCCCGCCAAGCCTCAACATCACCACCGTCACCACCACCCTACTCCTGTCCCAAACACACGCACACCCTCACGACGCAACGATCAACCTTATCACCAACCTTGCGGCCTACTCGCACATCATGAGTAGCAACCCAATGACTCTACAAATCGGCACGCAGCCTGGACAACATCAACCCGATTTAACGTCACCCTCACATCCGCTACGAGGCGGAAATAACACAGAGCGGACCACTACACCAGCAGTCGAAAACGGGCATATCCCAGTACCACTAAGCTGGCCCAGACAAATACCAAGCACATACTTCCGCGAACAACAACACCTCAATTTCTGTACGATACACGCTATCAACAACATGCTGGGAGCACCGTGGCTAAGGGCCCATGCCGTGCTTGCTTTCTGCCAAGTCGTGCACACTGCGCTGGCCGACACACCCGAACTACAAGCGACCTGGGGCCATCACTTCAAACACAATGGGCTTTTCCATGAAGCCGCCATCAACCATTACCTCCGCCACCGCCCAGCGCCAATCGACACTACGGGAACACGCCTGCTTCTACGCTTAGCCGCCCCTAACCTTGACCCAGGCCACTCTCAGGACACAATTCTAGGCCTACTCCCAGAATGCTCCCGGAACATGGGGTTTATGGTGCACGATGGGAGACACGCCTACGCAATACGCAAGGAAGAAGACAGCTGGTTTCTAGTCGAATCCTTTGTACACATTGGGCGTAAACCTATGACACCGGACCTCTGGCAAGCAGTGAAAGGCGACATATTCTGCTTACACCCCTACCACCTAGACATGCCGCTTGACCCAAGGACATACCCAACAATTCCAAACCTACCGCCGCCGCCGCAACCACCATCACCGCCGCCCCCGAATCAAACCAAACCCAAACGAGGCCCCACCCAAAGGGCCCTCTCCACTATGTTCGCCCGACAGACTACCCAACTACCGACAAACCACAGTGCAGGAGACAACGCAGCCCCCACACCCCACCCAGGCCCCGCCGAAACTACAGTGACTCGCCCCCTCACCCAAGCCACCCTCAATATTACCCGAAGGGAGGCGACTGAACCAGCGCGAACGCAGAACGAACGCCCCGCCACCCCCGACAGTGCAGCACGGCCCACCCGCCGCCCACGCCATGACAACCAGCTCGACCTGGAGCCCACAAGCCCCACACGCGCGAACACCACAACTAGACCGAGGGCCAATGCGAACATGCATGCACCGAACACCAATCCCACACAACCAACGGCCAATAATACAACACAACCAACGTGGGCGCAAGTCGTTGCTACGCATGCCGAAGCGGCAGGAAATGCACTCCGGACAGTTGGCCGGATCACAACACAAGCACCCCACCAAAGGCCAGAGACCCCGCCAAGCGTCGCACGACCCACACAGCGCCCACGCGCTGACCCACCCGACAGCCCGACAACGCACCAAACAGTTAATCCCAACACCCCACGACGCACACCGCCTGGCCCTACACCAGACCCTGGCGCTGGCGCCCAAGACAACACTGACACACGCCCTGACAACACAACTTGGCTACACATCGCCACACATAACGTACGCGGGCTGGGCACAAACCTTCTTTCCACCATATGCCACCTACGCGAATGGAATGCAGACATCGTGATTCTTACCGAAACCAAGCTGGGCCCACGCACACGCTGGCTAAAGGACACCCTAAGGCAAGAGAAGCTATCATACCGCACTTTCACGTCCACAAAACCAGGGACTGAACAGTATAAACGCCGCTCCGCCGGCGTCCTCATGGCCATCTCCAAACGCTACCACTCGGGGAGCAACGTTCACACAGCAACGATCCCACCACACCTCCACGGGTATATCGTCCATTGCACCATACGCACACCACACAGCACCCCCCTCCATATACTGGGAGTTTACGCTCCAGAAGACATGCCCACACGCCGTCGTATATACAAATACTGTGAAGAAACAATTAACACCGCCAACAAAACGGATGCACATGTTATTATTGGCGGCGACTTCAATGCAGTCCTGAATGAGGGGGACAGAACAGGGCCCCTTGATGAGGCGGACAAACACCACGCCCGCTTTGTCTCAAAGAACAAACTCAAAAGGCTTCCCGAATTCGGCGGCACAGTAAGCATGTCCTTCTACCAAACACGAGATGGGACCCCTCAACCCACCAGTCGTATAGATGACATCTTAATCTGTCAGAACATCCACTCGGCCCTCCCCACGGCAAGCCGCACACCGGCAACCCTGCAGGTGCAACCCTGCGGTGGCCTCTTCGACCACTACTCACTCCACGCCCGCGTGCCAACCTTTCCATTCCGCCTCTGGCCCTCACACACCGCAACACAAGCAGACACACAACCCCCAGAGACGCCGGGCCCGTGGCGTACTGTGGTGCTACCAATCCCTAAATCAACACTTGAAGCCGCGCGAACAAAAATCGAGCACACGCTAGCCAACCCAATCGCGACCCTCGCCAGTGCCATTCAGCCTGCCACAACAGCAATTCAACAGCATCTTGCACAACACACTTCTGGCGCCACCAACGCCTCGGAACTACAACATGCCCTTCAGACCGACCCGGCCATTCAAACACCGGACCTAGACGCCCTGGCTAACCAGCTCCTAGAGATCCTTCAAGACGGGCTTAGTATCCTAGTCGACATGTGCCCCAAAAAACCACCCACCCGCGGTGTGTTTGCACCTCGAAAAATAAATAAGCGCATCCGGGAGTCCCACAATGAGATAAAACAGCTACGCACACAGTGTGACGCACTACTCCAACAACAGCACCCATATGCTAACATCACGACGACGACGGCGCCTAACACTGGAATCCCATTGCCTGACCCAACGACAGAGCAGGATGCTGAAAATCCGCCACCCCAACAGCCACCCCCGGCGCACGACGCCACCACCACCGCAGAACCACAACGCCGGCCTCGACCTCCCCCCGCCACGCCGGCGATAGCCAACCTGATTGACAA
Organism: Chlamydomonas reinhardtii; assembly: GCF_000002595.2. NCBI lineage: Eukaryota > Viridiplantae > Chlorophyta > Chlorophyceae > Chlamydomonadales > Chlamydomonadaceae > Chlamydomonas > Chlamydomonas reinhardtii. Next base: position 26,324 of record NW_025061536.1, read on the forward strand.
AATAAAGAGAGCCGGAGATACGCTGCGGCAAATCCTGAAAAAGCAAACACGGCACGATATCCAGAAAGCACGAGATAGGTTCCAACATAAACTTGCCACGCGCGCCAAACAAGCCCACAAAGACATATTTTCCACACAAGAGCAAAGCAGAGGCATACCCGCGCTAATACACCCACAAAACAAGGCCCACTGTACGGATAAAGCCTCCATCCTTGATGCAATCCATGCCTACTTCCAGGGCCAGGGAGCCAGTATCACAGGACCACGCAGTGGTAAATATAAACCCGAAGATCGAACGCAAGTGTACCCATTCGACCCCAGCCTCAGGGCCAGCTCCCCTGACACGTTCACCCTACACAGCCCCATTTCACCGCTGGCCCACACGCTGCTCCCTAGCATTGCCGACAGCGCTAACTTTGACACGTGTATCGATCACCTAAGTCGCAACAAATCCCCCGGGCCAGACGGTATCCCCAATGAACTACTCCGCGCCCTACCCGCCCCTATGCGCACAACCGTGCACAACCTCCTCACTCTTATGTGGGTCCGAGCCCATACGCCCACCTCCTGGACCGCCAGTGAAACGGTCTTACTCCCCAAACCAGGCGACTCGCTCTTACTAAAGAACTACCGACCCATCGCGCTAGCCAATACCACGTACAAACTATGGACCAGCCTTATCACCGTGGCTATTTCGGATATTTCACAAGACCTAGACATTTTCAGCGAAACACAAGAGGGGTTCCTTCGCTACAGGAACACCGAGCGGCAAACCCTCAACCTAGTACACGCACTTGAAGACGCTGGGCTCACCAAGCAAGACATATACGTGATGTATGCGGATTTCTCCAGCGCCTTCAATACTATATCGCACGACCGCCTCCTGGAAATCATGTGGGACCTAGGAATGCCACACGACCTGATACGCGTCGTGCAAAACCTATACTCCAACGCCCGCACATACGTACGGACCGAACATGGCCTCACGGCCCCAATAAGTATAGAACGCGGCACGGTGCAAGGCGACACGCTCTCCCCCGTCCTCTTCTTAATGTTTATCGAGCCCCTAATCCGGTGGCTGCACGTTGGTGGACGCGGCTACTCATATGGCTGCTTACCACCGCACCTGAACGATCGCTATAACTGCTCGTCCGCAGCGTACGCCGACGACCTAGCGGTGCTTACAAACACCTTGAGTGACCTGCGGATACAATGCGATAAAATCCACCGCTACTCTGAATGGGCCGGACTGCAGGTTAACCACGCAAAGTGCAGAGTCACTGGTATCCTGCACCGCAGAGCCATGCAAGACAAGGGTCTGAACGGGCCCACATGCAACCGTACACTAAGATCAATGCTGGAAAACAAAATCCACATTGGCACCACAAGTATACCCTACCTTCCAGCGACGGAACCGTTCAAGTACCTCGGTGTGCAAGTCACAATGACCCTAAACTGGGGGCCCCAATTTGCGTACCTATGCAAAAATATCACGGACAAAAGCCTAAGCCTCCAAACATGTCAAGCCTCACCAGAGCAATGCCTGCGCATCATCAAATCGTGCATTCAATCCGTTGCTGCATATAGTTTCGCCGTCATGCCCTACACGGAAAACGACATACGCACACTTGACAATATGATCGCACGACTGGCCAGAACATGCTATCGCCTCAGCCGCGGGTTCCCCACGCGAGCCGTCCTAACGCCAGCAGAAATGTCTGGCCTAGGAGTCGGCTCCCTGCTCCCAATCTATGTGCAGAAAGCAACACGGGCCCTAACATTGGCCCTGAATGACCCAGGCCGCCTGGGAATGGTCACACATGCCCTGCTTGAACTACAGACCAGAATAGCCGGCACTACAGACATGCACAAACTCCGCCATGAAAGCCACTACTATACGACACTGAAACAACTCAGCATCATGCGCGCCTATAACCTCACCCTATGGGACCACGGGGCCCCATACAAAGGGCCACCCAACACACTGCTAACCGCAATCAGCCGCAGCCCACACCCTATCTCACACCACTCGGTCCTTACCTTGACACAAGCCGGCCTTGATTTGCGAAACCTTGTAGGTAAAGAGCGTACACCCGAGGGGCGCGCATGCCTCATTCCTTCTGACGTCCTCTTCCAACACCTGCCACGCAACCAATGCCAACATAAGCACCGAGTGGCCCTAAACCGCCTTAGCCTATGCCTGAGCGCGGAATGCGATGGTGCCCGTGAGGCACCTTTCAACCAGGCTGAAAGCTACAAATGTCACTTACCCCTTCCGCAGCGATACAGAGCCCTCCCCAACACGCCAGCCTTTGCCGCCCTCCTACCCCGCAATGCCACCCCGGGCGAGCTAACAACCCAATCTACGATGGACGCCCACCTCCAACACATGACTGCACTACACCCCAATACCGAGGCTCAAACACCCCAACACCCAAATGGCCTAGGCCCCCGCCAACGCCAAACCACGTTAGCCCACATGCTGAGAACAACAGGTGCCCCACCCACAGCACCAACCCAGTCGCCAACGGCAACTCTAACCCAAACTCCGACAGGCACACTGCCTACCCCGCCACTAGCGCAACCCATGCCACCGCCGCTAACACAGCCCACGCCCCCACTAACAACACCAGCGGGCCCGGACGCCCCCAACACCCAGACACCACCCACAGTAGCGTCCCCCTCAACGGCCCACCAGCAGCCAAAAAGTAAGAAACAACGACCCAACGCCATCAAGCGCCTACAGCAAAAGATCGATGCTGACCCCCGGCACGACCCACTGCCACCTACCGATATGCGCAGCCACACAGAGAAATCTGGCTTTATACTAAACAACGACCCCGATGAAAATGACTCCGGTCCCCCGAACTTTGTCATGTGGGCACCACACTACTTTGCCAAGGTACAAAAAGACATGCAAGGAACCAACCGCATGCCTCGACTTGGAATTCCCCGCCACCACAGCAGGTTCCCGCAAAACCGCACTCGCCCCAACCCGACCCGTACAACCCCAGCCCACCTCGCAGACCCCTACTTCCTGGGTAGCCAGGTGGACGACACCAATCCGCTAAATCCCGTCACAGCTTACATATCCGCAAACCCGCCAACAACACCTCCCACCTGTGCTTACGACTCCCGACCGAGATGGGCAGACACTGGGGATTTCATGATTGCACCTGAGCCTCCAAACTGGCCGAACATTGCTGGTGCCACACCGGGGGACAGCCACGACCCCCGCCAGGCTGACCACGACCCACAAGGACAAATGCGTGCAGAATATATGCAGGAGCGTGAACGCCTCCGTGCACACTTGGATGACCACCCACCCCAACCAAGGCCCTTCAAGCGTTGGATGGGAATCCGACTCCAGCTCCTGACAGGCAAACTACCTTGGCCGACGCAGGCATACCACGTTGCCCAAGCAGCGAAGCAACTAGTGTACTCCCTGTACCACGACATTGAGGAAATCTCGCACATTCAAGCTGGGCCCATCACTAAAGCCGTCACTGCCCCAGAGAAGGGTGCCAGTCTCCACACCGAGCGCTACTATGAGGTAGCTTGGAAGGACACAACCATTGTTAAAGGAGCGGCTGAGGCCTACACCCGCATGAAGTATACTGGGACTGCTGCCGCACACATGGGATACGGGCAAGCGTGCCACAAATATTTCCTGCGCATGAAATGGGACCCCACCAGCGAACCCGTAGACAAATGCCCCACCCTCCAAGGGTGGACCCCTGCCATCTCCGAACACCTGCGGAAACTTGCAAAACCCCCTACACCCACGCCACAACCCAAGCCCAAAGACGCCCGTCTTACACCTGCCCAACAGCAAGGACGATGGACGCAAGCCGACGTGGCCGCGTCCCACGTCCGACGCACCACCAAACAGAACACGCGCATTGACACCAACCCGTGCAATCCCTACCTTGACGTCCACCCCACCGGAAGGTATACAATCCAAATCCCAGACACATACACTGATGAACGCACCCTCGCCCACGTCTACAACCCTACCGGACGCCACATAGCATCCGTTACGCTAGGTACCTTGCTGACTCTTAAAGCTCGGTATGAACACGCCCTATCTACCCACCATGACGCAACCAGCCCGCACCGATCTCAAGGGGGCTTCCCGGAAGACTTGGCTAAACTGCTACTCCGCACACGGGTAGACAGCAAAGGCAAGACATGCAAGTCGGCCCCCACACGTGAGCGCTCTCTCCCCGAGTCCCTGAAGCTGGCGCTGTACAACTGCCTTGCCTCGACACACTCAGACCCTGACCGCCCAGTGGGGCTGGTGGAACGGTTTGCCTCTCCACTCAACTGCTCGGGCCGGGCCACTAAATATTACAGCCAACACGCAGCTGACTCCCTCTTCGGGGCCTCACATGATGCGTACACGGCCCCGTTTGATGGCCTTTCCCTCGCCCACCCTGACCCTGACCCAGACGCCTGCACAAAGGCACTGGCGTGGGCAACAGCATCGATCGAACACCTAGAACACCAGGCCACCCCCGCCATCACCTTCATGATTATCCCACAAGGCAAAGGCGCCGCCAGCCGGTGCCTTGCGAGTCCACATGTCACCATCCTGGCCCTGATTCCACCTGGCGTATCCGCCTCTAGCATGTTAGATGGCCTTGGGACGGCCGACGAGGCTGCCAGCAGCAAGCAGGGCCTGCAGCTACTCCTCATTGCGAACACCACAGGGGTACAAGCACTCCACTCCAACAACAACCTGACACGTCTCCAAACCTCCCTGGCCGAACTTGGAGCGGTGCCGCCACCGACCTCGCAACCCCCAGGGCGCCGACAACCACTGGAGTGGCCCGCGCGCGTAACCCTCCCCCGTGACCGCACAGCCCCACCGGGCCGACCATACAGCCACCGTGCAAAAGCCCGTGCAAAGCAGCTAACTAGACCCCAAGCACCAGCAGCACAGGGCCTGGACACATGCCCTACGCCCATGCCCACGCTCTCTGCCCTCTACACCACACGAGCTGCCTTCCCCGCTCGGAGCAGCTACCTGTACGATGCCGCCACCATTGTTTGGACCGACGGATCTTGCATCAAAGTTGCGGCCGGTGAAGATGGCAACGAAATGAACAAACTCGGTGCTTGCGCGTGGTCCCAACAGACCGAACACATCTACGTCGAACCAGGCGGCCTCAACAGCACCAACACAATCCAGAGAGCCGAACTATCAGCCATTCTCGTTGCGTTAGAATACATCCGCCCCCGACTCTGTCTGATGGGCATGACCCAAGTAACCATAGCCAGTGATTCCCTAGTGTCTCTCTACTTGATCCGCCGAGCCCTTACTGCACCACAACGACTCCTACTATCCAAGCATAAAAACCTGCTGGAAAACATTCTCCACGAGCTACAAATGTATGCCGACGCCGGGGTCCCAGTCCAGCTGCTGAAAGTCCGCTCTCACACAGGGCTCCACGGCAACGAGGAAGCTGACAAAGGTGCAGCCAAAGTCGCCGCCAACGACATGGAGGCCATGGGGCAGGCCATACGCTTAGCACCAGACGAACCGTGGTCCAACATCTGGTGGCCCAAACGCAACTCTGACAATTTCTACCTAAGCGACCTAAACCGTGGAGTCCTGAACTCATTGCCCCCCGAAGCACAACAAGGCTTTACCAATAATACACCAGTGCTGGAGCAATGGGCGGAAGCATCTGCCAACATGTGCCCCACCCTCAGTAACCGCACCCTCGCCAGCTCCACCAGGCACCCCTGGCTGGTCAAGCAAATACTCTACGCCCGCTACGGCTACCTCTTCAACGCACAGCTTAAACGGCGCTACCGCCTGGGAGGGAACGGCAACTGCCCCCTCTGCCACACCCCTGACTCCGGAGGGCACATCCTCGGAGGCTGCACACACCCTAAAATGAAAGGCGCGTACATCAATCGGCACAACTGGGCAGTCCAGCGTATCGCCAAATGCATCTCCAAAGGGACCTACGGGAACGGGTTCATGGTCATGGATGCGGGCCCCCTAGCCGACCTGCCACACTATGCGTCTGCACAACGCCCCCCCGCCTGGCTGGCTGCGGAGAGGACATCATCACCCCTTATTACAAGGCTCAGACCTGACATTCTGTTCATCCCAAACCTGCCCGCCCATGAAACACATAGAGAAGGGTACCGCCCGCCCCTGAACAAAGCACGGCTGCCCATCTATATCCTTGAAATCGGTTACAGCTCTGACGTCCGCCATTTGGACAAGCGGGAAGAAAAATCTCAACAACACCAAGAACTCAAGCGACTGCTGGAAGCGGCCGGATGGACGGTCCACTACTCCACCAATGAATGCCTTGCGCTCGGAGTGACTGGGGCCATCCCTTGCAACCTCACTAAGCTGCTCACCTCTCAACTTGGGGTGACCCACACAGCCGCACGAGTATGCGGAGAGAGGCTCCACACACACGCTGTGAACAGTGCGGGCGGCATTATCAAAATGCGCCGAGTAACCGAGCAGGAACTCAAACCGAGAGGCGGGTGAGCCACGGCTCCCCCACACCTCCTCGGAGTGCGTGGTGAGGTGGCAGCGCGAGGGGGATGGGCCTCCTCGCCCTAGCCACCTTACCCCGATAATCCACGCCAGGCCCCATGGGCCGGCGTTTGAATTATTATTATTATTATTATTCCTATATCATAAGAAGAATAATAATAGAAACCGGACTTAGCCGCGCGGGCGATCCTCCGAGGGTGGGGGGGGGGCCGGGGCCCCGGGCGTGAGGGACCCAGCTTTGTTGTGAGGAGCGTCGCGCGTGCTCGCGACATAGCTGGGGCCGCATACGGGAGTGCGCTCCGCGGCGTTTGTGTCGGAACCGCGGCCATTTGCTGTCCGGGCAGCCGTGAGGGACCCAGTTTTGTAAATACAGCGCACAGAATTTGGCCCCCCACTTAAGAACGCTGCGTCGCCGAGTTGAGGTCCGGATCTGCGCGAGCACCGGTGTGTGGCCGCGTGTCCCCATAAAAGGGACCCATATTTATATATAGCAATTACATGCGCCTCAGGAACCGGCAAGGTGGCGCTGCGAGGTTGGTCGGCAACGTCTAACTCGCGCACGGCCCTACGGGCCGGTCGTGTCCCCAGCCAAGTACCATTCGTATAACATCTACTACCGCATTAGAGTAACTCCGGGGCACTTCATTGAGCCGGGGCCGACCTCAAACATCTACATGTGACAGTCGCGTTCGCCAGGACACGCCATATCAGGCCAGATAGTAGCCTGATTACATCTATGCAGATATCTGTGTTGACGGCAATTGATCACGCCCCAAAACAACGCCGATGTTGGTCGGTCAATGTCGTGACTTGAGCGTCGGCGAGCACGTTTTAGCCTGCCGTCAAGCGCTATTGCTCCAATAGATTGCATGTAACATATACATTGAGTGGCGGAGTCTGTATCCCGCTCTGCGTTTTGTTTGGGGCACCGTCTCCTGGCCTCCTCAACTGGCGGGTTTGGCTTGAAAACCCCCTGATATATTGTCCTTCAGTTAGGGACGGCGTGGTGGCATCCTTAAAGAACTATCTATCAGGGGGTTTTGGGTGCCGTCAGGTGGGCGCCTCCCTGGGGACACGATTTGTCCTGGAGTGGGAGAGGGTGCAATGTCCCCATAGGCCGACAATGCAATCTAGCATGCAGGGGGCTAGGAAGGGACCAATGCAATCTAGAACCACCGGCGGTCCCTTGACACCCTTAGGGGCACGCCCCATGGATCGCATGGCGGTCCGCCGGGTGGAGGTGGCTGGACGCGTGTGCATGCACTCGTGCATGCCGTGCTGCGGCCGGGCATGCGGGCTTCAGGGTGGGTCTGGTGCCAAAGCCGAATAATAATAATAATAATATTATTATTATTATTATTATTATTATTATTATTATTATTATTATTATTATTATTATTATTATTATTATTATTATTATTATTATTATTATTATTATTATTATTATTATTATTATTATTATTATTATTATTATTATTATTATTATTATTATTATTTGCCCCCGCTCCTATATGCCCCGTTAGATTTTTTGGGTTACTTTGGGATGGCGCCGCCGCCGCGTGCCTGGTCACGTGCCTGGCCGGGCTGCCCAAACGCCAGCACGCTCTTCTAGGCCCTGGCACTGCCCCGCGCGCGCGCCGCGCGCCCCAGCGCGAGAGCCCGCCCAACCGCCGCGATCCAGCCGCTGGCTCCCCGGATCCGGGCACCGGCTCCGCGCAGCGCCAGCTCGCGCGGCGCACGCCCATCCCGCGCCTGCCGGGCCGCGGGAGCCGCGCGCTGCCACCCCCTACAAATGGGTGCTATCGGCGGCCACCACTGCGCTTCAAGCTAGCTGCCAGGCCAGGGTTTGTGCCAGCCGCCCCCATAATGAGCGCTAGTGCTTATCGCTGGTGGTGGCATCAGCTGTGACATGTCCAAACATGTTGGCTAGTGTAGCATTACATGTTTATATATTTCATACATTGCTTATATACTTGCTGCACCATTACTAGCCGCACGCCGTTGCAAAACCAGCCGGAAACCGCTCGAGGCAGCGGTCGCCTTGCCCCGCCTGCTGCCCAGCCGCGCCATGCTGCCGCGACTGATCCAGTTGGGCTGCGCCTGCAGCATCGCAACCAAATTGTGCATGCATTGCGAGTGGCAGGCGCGCGCAAATGAAAACCCACATATGCCCAACTGCCGCCGCATCGGCCCACTTTAGTTCCACAAACGCCCACCAACTGCTGCATGCAGCGTGAGTGTGTTGCAGTTACCCCGCCGGCGCCGGGTCCTATGCGATGCACTGCGCTTGTGTTTTTTTGTTATTCTTGGTGTTGGACTGCAAATGAACAGTGGCAGACATGCGCTAGCATGCGCCAGTGAAAGGCCACATGTGCGCAACTGCTGCCAGCCAACTAACTGCCCAACCGCCAAGTTGCGTGCAGTTACTTGGCCAGCTCCTATGCACTGTTCTTATGTCGATGCTTAAATTGTATGATCATGAAAACCATTGCAATAATATGCAGCTGCCTCGTGCACCATGCGCGCTGTCATGTGCAAGTGTGGTTGTGCAGTCGGCTAAACAGCCGAGCAAAACCAGCAGTTCCACGCCCTCCCACTATCTAACACGGGTGCTCACTCTATGCACAAGCCAGCGCAAATGCATGATGCTATCATTTGTGAACGGTGCCCCTGCTTAGTGCGCCTGGCTCCAGTGCCACCCCTCGCAGCGCAACAGAGGCGCAACCCAGCTGCATCCAAGCAAGCATTATGCGCTCCCCGCATGCTGTAACTGTGCCACACAGCACGTGCGGGTGGAGTCCAGTTCATGTCCGTGCAACAATTGTTTGCAACCATCCCAGCAATGCAGTTCCAGCCTGCGTCCTCGCCTTCCTCCCACCCAAACGTTCCGCATGCCGGTGCATGTATTAGGCTCCCCTCTCACCCATACCCTAGCCACCATTTCACCTCGGGGGGTCCGACAGGGGGGCGCCGCCCCCCTGTCAAAGAGAAGCGACGGGCCGCGAGGGGGGCGGGAAATAATCCCTACCTGCCACACCCACCCCCATCATCATCACAGATCCTTTGCGCTGCATACCAGGGGGGTCGACAGGGGGGCGGCGCCCCCCTGTCCATTTCCGGGGGGTGCAGGGGGGCTGGCCCCCCTGCGGGAAAGAAATGAGATGCTTCCTTAGTTCCTCCCTTATCCGCCTTCTCCCCCGCCTGTCATCCCACCGCCTCCCCTTGGGGGCGCGCGGGGGCATGTGGATCTAAGGGCCTTGTATTATTTGCCCCCGCTCTTATATGCCCCGAACATAGGGATGACATTGAGGCTGGAGGCCGTGAGCCCGATGTCCTGATCCATGGTCGTTGTAGGCTGCTGTTTAAGGGCCTTTGATGTTACGCTGCCGGGTCTGCAGCGCTGTTTACAGGCCGCACGTGAAACACTCAGTGCCGAAAAGCAGCGACTGTGGTAACCGAGCGCCGTGACGTGAGTGTGTCGTGGCGTAGTCTGGCGACGAATTCAAACGTCGGTAATGACTGCTGACGGCGGATCAGCTGTTGAACAGTCGAGTTGTATTAGGGCAGCTGTAGCGCTAGAGGCTAGAGCTGGCCGGGATACAGGTTTTCACCTGCGTCTCGATACCAAGCCCGCCGGGCCTACGCGGAACGCGTCCACGACATAATTTTTTCGCGGAGGCTACGTATGCCGGCGTGCCCAAGGATCGTTGTATAACCTGTAACACGTGTCTGTGTGAGGATAGAGCGCGTGTGTCACTCGGCTGAGGCTCCGGAAGCGACAGTAGAGCGGAAGCTTTCTGATCACGATACCGTATGTGTGTGTGCTGGAGGCTGTTTTAGCTTTTGAGAGATAAGTGCGGAAGCGTTGTTGAGTTAATCGAGATGCGTCTTACAGCGGAAGTCTGCGTAAACGGAGGCAGGGGCCGTGATGCAGGTGGGAGGACACGCTGCGGCGGGCGGTAGAGAGAGGGAGAGAGGAGAAAGAGGGAGAGAAGCCAGTGACAGGCAGGGCCGTCACACGTAGGCACACGAGGGCTCGCTCGTGTTATTCACTCGCTCGCTGGGAAAGGCCAGAGAGCTGTGGTAGTCGTGCTGCAGTGGGGCGGCACGTTGAGGGAGAAGGAGCGCCTGCGGGAGAGGTTGGGAAGAGGGAGAGGCGGCGCAGGGCGCAGGTGACAGGACACGGCTGTCACACGTTCGTCCGCGAGTACTGCGCTCGTGGGTAGTCCACTCGCTCGCTGGGGAGACGAGGGAAAGGCGGGGTGCACTGGGGCAACCGGGGCCTTGGCTTGGTTCCTGCGAGCCTGTAAGAGAGAGACGTTGGGGCGACGGAGAGGCTGTGCGCAGACGGCTGTCCAGCTGCCGTGAGAGAGCCCTGCGGGCTGTGATGGGCGCTATGGCCAAGGGAACCGGGGCAGAGGGACAGAGGAGCGAGAAGGGCACACGGTTCTTTACAAAGGCTCGCGTAGAGCGAGGGAAACAGGAGTTAGTATTAGAGTTCACCGGATGACTTGGTTGTGCGTATTGGCGTGTCAAGTCTGGGTCTTGCGCGCTTGCTCAAGTCTGGGTCTACCTGTAACGGCTGGAAGAGGGCTGCTTTTATACTCATGGCGAGGGCCCCCGTCGTACGCCCGTACAGTTGCATTGCCAAGAACTCTAAGCTAAGGAGTACCGCCGTCTGTCACATCCAAGCTAAGGAGTATCGCCGCCCGACGCGGCGACTGCACAGTAACTTCGTCCACGGATGTGGGTCGCGGCGTCGAGTAACGCGTAACGTGTCGATCCACTCGCTGTACCCACAAGTTCACCCATTAATCTATCCGTATAATTACACAAATGCTTCCTACTTTAACAGCCGTTATCGTCTCGGGCGCGATCGTCTCGTCAACTGCCAAGGTTTCGCCCGCATGCCACCCGTCAGCACGTTCCCGCCAACCCGTCCTTGCGTGGGCGTCACCCCGCCTTCATCTTTCGGTCGTAATCCTTCAAATCCGCATGCACCAAGAAGCCTTACTGTCATTTTATGTCAATCCCTATGGCAGCCAAATGACCAGTTACGGGAGGTATGGGGGGTTCCCCATGGACCGGAGCGCCCCCCTCATGGGGAGAACCGCATGTACCGGGGCGCCCCCCTCGTGGGGAGCGCCCTCGGCTCCCCAAAATGTCGTCATCGCGGAACACCGCGCCCGCGCCCTCCACCAGCAGTCCCAGCCCTCCCCCCTTCTCAGGAGGGCTTCCCATAGCTCCCCGCGGCTCCATGCCTGCTCAGCTCGTGCCCGTCGGTGACGGCGCCGGGCACTCCGATTGGCCTGGACCGCGCGCCTGCATATCGTAACCTCAATAGCAGATGTCGGCATCACTTCTTGGACGGACTAGCTTTATGTAGCAGGAGTGCCAAAATGCCACAGTAGCTTGGACCAGTTACAATGTCACTTAGGGACTTCAAAGTTCCAAACCCTATAAGTGCAGGCGCTAAAAGGACGGATCGAATTGCGAAGAGGAAAAACCCGAATCAAGTTAGAGTGCGTGTGCGACCTCGCATTGAACAAAGCAACACTCAACAGGAAGTAGGCCACCACCAGCTAGAAGATGATGAGGGAGAGCAACATGCTAACGTGGAAATGCATATGGGCGCTTCAGCAGCGGATCCGCTGCCGCATGTGCACAGCGAGTCCGATGATGAAGACACCGAGCAAGGCGACGACGCATCAGTGGACGTTGCAGCTCAGGTCAGGGTCCGAAAGGCGTTCTTAAAGCACTACGCCTCGGGGGCAGACAGCCGCAGCCGCCTCCTCGACAGTGCCGCCGACACGCTGCGGGCGTTGGCCCAGGCCATCCCACGCACATGTCCTGGGTGCGGCGTGTCCGCGGTGTTCGGGGGAAAGCGATGTTCCGTGACAATTGTCACATGGGAGCAGCCTGTGATCGCGGAAATACCTGTGGGCTGGTGCACAACGTGCAAGCAGGGCTGCAACTTGCTGCCGGTTCAGGCGGACTGCGTCTCCGACTCGAACAGCGGGTGGGACCTCGACCGCGCTCACTCTGGCAAGAACGTTCTCTGGTGGCACCAGTCCGTGCTGCAGATGTATGACATCCTGTCATTCAGGACCAGACATCTCAGCGCAGACGCGTTTTGTGACGCTATGATGAACAGCTGGGAGCGCAATGGGATCTCCCGTCCAAGCTCTGTGTCGGCGACAACCCTGCGCCAGCGCATGCGCGAGGCGCTGCTGTTGTATATGGACTGTCAGAACGTCATCGAGGACTACCCGGAGGACACTATAACCGACTGGCCTCGCGGCGCCCTGAACAGCTGCCCCTGCTGCGGTGACAGCGTCACATGTGCAGCAATGGCGGTGGACGCAGGCGCCGGGCCAGCTGGCGGCGCCATGGCAGCCGGCGTAGCGGCTGCCCCTGCAGTGGTTGGGGAAACGGTGGTGGGCGCACGCGCCGGGCCGAGCGGCAGTGGCGGCGTGGCGGGTATGGACATGGCAGACGCCGGGCCAGCTGGCGGCGCCATGGCAGCCGGCGTAGCGGCTGCCCCTGCAGTGGTTGGGGAAACGGTGGTGGGCGCACGCGCCGGGCCGAGCGGCAGTGGTGGCGTGGCGGGTGTGGACATGGCAGACGCCGGGCCAGCCGGCGGCGCCATGGCAGCCGGCGTAGCGGCTGCCGCTGCAGTGGCTGGGGAAACGGTGGTGGGCGCACGCGCCGGGCCGAGCGGCAGTGGCGGCGTGGCGGGTGTGGACATGGCAGACGCCGGGCCAGCCGGCGGCGCCATGGCAGCCGGCGTAGCGGCTGCCGCTGCAGTGGCTGGGGAAACGGTGGTGGGCGCACGCGCCGGGCCGAGCGGCAGTGGCGGCGTGGCGGGTGTGGACATGGCAGACGCCGGGCCAGCCAGCGGCGCCATGGCAGCCGGCGTAGCGGCTGCCGCTGCAGTGGCTGGGGAAACGGTGGTGGGCGCACGCGCCGGGCCGAGCGGCAGTGGCGGCGTGGCGGGTGTGGACATGGCAGACGCCGGGCCAGCCGGCGGCGCCATGGCAGCCGCTACTGTGGTCATGCTTGGTGCAGCCGCTGTCGCTTCAGCATGGCTGCTCACCGCATGCAGTCCTGAGGGCTCTGGTCCGGGTCCTTCTTGTCTCCACTCGGTGCACTTCGACGCATGCTTCAAGTTGAATTTGCTGGCGTTCAGAGGCTACGCGGCGCAGTACACGCAGCTTGCACGCCGCCGCTTTTTCCTGCCCAACACGCTCATCCAGCAGGTACTTGCAGACGGCACGGCTTCGCAGCAGATTGGAGCAACCCACTGCTCCAACGTCAACGCCGATAAGGTCAGTAGTGTGGAATGAGTGACGTACCAGCACCATGGCCTAACAGAACCTTACAGCCCTAACCCGACCCGTCTGCCCCAACAGGTGCTTGCAGCCGAGTCACGCAAGAACCTGATCACGGCAGTCGGGGCTGTGCTATGCCGGCACGGTATGCTGCTGCGGTTGATGAACCTGTTCGGAGGCGAACGTCATGCCTACGCTACGACTGCGGCGTTGTCTCTCCTGAGCGCTGGAACAGCGGTGCAGTTCTGGTGGTACGACATTGCTTGCAGGTGGGTTTGCTCCTGTAGGGCTTCTGCTTCCGTTCCATACAGTTACGCTAAGTTTTGCGACTGCAATGAATGCAGGTGGGGCAAATCCTACACCAAATGGCTGGGACGGCAAGCTCCAGAGCTGCAGCAGCTGGGCGCAGGCCTGCGACCCCTAATCCCGCCGTGGCATCGGTACGCCCACAGGTGAGTGGCTATCACTTCTTACCCTGGCGATGACTAACAATGTCATGTGTACTGTTTGCAGCCTCGCCTGCCAGAAGGCATTTGGTCACGCCAGCGTAGGTGGTGTGGGGCAGGGCACTGGGGAGCCGGCTGAGATCTTCAACAGCGTCATTGGGCCGCATGGCGGGGTCACCCAGTACATGAGTCCGGCGAATAGGGAGGCGCATCTGGAGCGTGTGTGCCGCCTGTACTGCCGGGACGTTTTGGAGGACATGCCGATGCGGCTCTGGCGCATGCGTGAGCGTGCGAAGGCGGTCCTGTCCAGTGCGCGGCAGCGCGTTGACGACCTGGAGGCAGCCCTTGCAAAGGAGATGAGCTGCGAGGTCGAGGAGGTGGGTAATTAGCTTGGTGGGGGGCTTGCTTTGAGAAGTCTTCATGTTCTGAACCTTTAGTTACAAGTTACTTATAGCCTCCACCTTCGCCACTTGTCATGCAGGTACGACAGCGCCTGCAGCAGCCCGCAATGGAGCCCGTTGCGGGCACCGGTGCGGGCGCAGGCGCAGGCACAGCCGCAGCCGCAGCCGCAGCCGCAGCCGCAAGCGCGGGCACCAGCGTAGGCGCGGGCGCCGGCACGGGCGAGGGCATGGGCGAGGGCACGGCCGCGGGCGCGGGCGCGGGCACGGGCGAGGGCACGGCCGCGGGCACGGGCGAGGGCACGGCCGCGGGCGCGGGCACGGGCGCGGGCACGGACACGGGCACAGGCGTGTGAGTGTGTCTGCTGCAGAGTATGCACGCTGCAGACTTGCCATCATGAAGCTGCAGCGTGAGGATGCGCTGGACGACAGCTCGGACGCAGTGCGTCTAGGGCTGCTGTTTCCAGGCGCGGATGCTGTGCCCGTGTGGCAGCGACCAGTCCTCATCCGCTCCATAAAGGAGCAGGCTGCAGAGCTCGAGCACAAGCACGGGTACGATCCAGTAGCCTGGGGCCCAGGGTCGGTGCTGATGCAGGCAGCACTGGCGGCGCTGGCGGAGAGCGAGCTTGCGAAACTGTGTGACGAAGTAGAGGTACGTTCCTGGCCGCGATGCCCGCCGTCATTTTGCAATGCTTGTACATTCACTGTCACAACAATCAATCTTTACCTGCCTGCGTGTGTCTTTCGGTGCTGACAGGATGCCGTGTCGGACGTCGTTGCGCTTGGCTACGTGGTCAAGAAACTGGCAGGCCGCCGCCACCAGCAGCAGCTTGCGGTGAAAGAGGAGAGGCGGGCGCGGGAGTCCGTGGCCCGGCTGTGGGGCGATCTCGTCAGCTGGAGTAAAGTCCCCAGAGCCACGTCTGAAGAACTGCGGAGTGGCCTCTCAGCTGCGGGGGCTATGGGCAAGGCCCTCAAGAAGCAGGCCTTTCCGTGGGTGCCACGGCACGGGCGCCTAGGGGTGCCGAAGCTGGAAGCGCGTTGGCGCCGCGCGCAGGAGGAAATTGTGCGGTGCACGGAGGAGTTAGAGCTTATCACCAAAGAAAGCACGTGTGCGGTCAAGTACTACACGCACCGCGCGCGCCTTTTGACCCAGGCACAGTGCGGTGTAGAGGAGCGGAGTAGCCGCGGGCGGTTTACTGCCGGGCATGTGAGTGCTGTCTCTTGAATATTGGTGGCGGGTAAGCGGGCTGCAAGCATAGGCAGCTGGCCTGCACGCTAACGTACTAACGTACCGAAACGACCCCCAGAAGCACTACCTTCCAAAAATGACCACCTCCGATTCAGTTGAAACTCAGCAGGTGGCACCTACATAGCATAAGTATCCTTATTATATTGGTTTCCAGCCAGTAAAAACTATCCGAACGGACTATCCTTGAGACATGTCAACGGGTTGCTCAGTGTCACGTGTCAACTACTTCTTCAACATCTCAGGGATGCTTTGCAGCTTTGCGCCCTTATTACGTCTTGGCAGCTCATCAACTGCTATGCGCTTATAGTGCACCGGTGCCCCGGCCAGCCCGCCCAGTCCTGGAGGTGGGCTTGCTGTCGGCGCTAGCGCCCCGCCGTCACCGCCACCCGTGCTGCTGCAGTCCGCTGCCGCGGTGGCGCCGGCAGCTGTCTCCGCCCTGCCCAGTGCTGCGACCTCCAAGTCTGCGCCGGGCCCGCCTGCGCGCTGCAGTGCTTCGGCCAGCCCGCCCAGTCCTGGAGGTGGGCTTGCTGTCGGCGCTAGCGCCCCGCCGTCACCGCCACCCGTGCTGCTGCAGTCCGCTGCCGCGGTGGCGCCGGCAGCTGTCTCCGCCCTGCCCAGTGCTGCGACCTCCAAGTCTGCGCCGGGCCCGCCTGCGCGCTGCAGTGCTTCGGCCAGCCCGCCCAGTCCTGGAGGTGGGCTTGCTGTCGGCGCTAGCGCCCCGCCGTCACCGCCACCCGTGCTGCTGCAGTCCGCTGCCGCGGTGGCGCCGGCAGCTGTCTCCGCCCTGCCCAGTGCTGCGACCTCCAAGTCTGCGCCGGGCCCGCCTGCGCGCTGCAGTGCTTCGGCCAGCCCGCCCAGTCCTGGAGGTGGGCTTGCTGTCGGCGCTAGCGCCCCGCCGTCACCGCCACCCGTGCTGCTGCAGTCCGCTGCCGCGGTGGCGCCGGCAGCTGTCTCCGCCCTGCCCAGTGCTGCGACCTCCAAGTCTGCGCCGGGCCCGCCTGCGCGCTGCAGTGCTTCGGCCAGCCCGCCCAGTCCTGGAGGTGGGCTTGCTGTCGGCGCTAGCGCCCCGCCGTCACCACCACCCGTGCTGCTGCAGTCCGCTGCCGCGGTGGCGCCGGCAGCTGTCTCCGCCCTGCCCAGTGCTGCGACCTCCAAGTCTGCGCCGGGCCCGCCTGCGCGCTGCAGTGCTTCGGCCAGCCCGCCCAGTCCTGGAGGTGGGCTTGCTGTCGGCGCTAGCGCCCCGCCGTCACCACCACCCGTGCTGCTGCAGTCCGCTGCCGCGGTGGCGCCGGCAGCTGTCTCCGCCCTGCCCAGTGCTGCGACCTCCAAGTCCGCGCCGGGCCCGCCTGCGCGCTGCAGTGCTTCGGCCAGCCCGCCCAGTCCTGGCGGTGGGCTTGCTGTCGGCGCTAGCGCCCCGCCGTCACCGCCACCCGTGCTGCTGCAGTCCGCTGCCGCGGTGGCGCCGGCAGCTGTCTCCGCCCTGCCCAGTGCTGCGACCTCCAAGTCCGCGCCGGGCCCGCCTGCGCGCTGCAGTGCTTCGGCCAGCCCGCCCAGTCCTGGCGGTGGGCTTGCTGTCGGCTCTAGCGCCCCGCCGTCACCGCCACCCGTGCTGCTGCAGTCCACTGCCGCGGTGGCGCCGGCAGCTGTCTCCGCCCTGCCCAGTGCTGCGACCTCCAAGTCTGCGCCGGGCCCGCCTGCGCGCTGCAGTGCTTCGGCACCCCCGCCCAACCCGCCGCCCGCACAGCCAACGGGCTTCTGTGCACATGTGCTGCAGCTCCAGCGGCCCATCGGCACCGCCGTGAGAGGGGGTTCATGGCAGTTCACGTGATAGCAGTCGTTGCAGTCATCGCAAAATACCATGTCAAAGACGGTCGCGTCGGCGCCGCCGCACTTCTTACATGGGGCGTCCTCATCGACATCGCTGCAGCCGTGGCTCTCCTCACTGCTGCTGCTCTCCTCACCGCTGCTGCTCTCCTCACCGCCGCTCCCCTCCTCACCACCGCCCTCCTCATCGCTGCTGCTCGCCTCGCCGCTGCTGCTCGCCTCACCGCCGTGGCTCACATCATCACCGCGGCTCACATCATCACCGCGGCGTTCCTCTCTGCCGTGGCCCTCCTTGCCACCGCGACTCTTCTTGGTGGTGTGCCTGCTGAGTGCCGTTTGCACCGCCCGCCCAGAGCCCTCCGGCTGCTTGTCCACGCCTGCATCATAATGCGCTGTTCAAGTACGGATGCAGTCACGACGGGATGTATCAACTTACGAGAACGGAGCAACTTTGCCGCAGCCAGGCGCTTGCGAGCATGTTCAAGCGTCAGGCTGAGCATGCCAGCAATGACCCCCACAGCTTCCTCCTCGAGGTCCTCCACGGCGTTGGCATCAAACAGCGCCGAGAGGTTGTTGTTCGCAGCGTGTAGGCCATGCCTGATCTTTGCAGCTTTACTTTTCTGCGGGTATTTACATTAGCAAGCCCGAGCGTCGACTTATAACTTTTGAGTTATGAGGTTACCTGTCGGGCCATTTGTAGTTCATTCAGTTGAATTTAATATTCATCGTACCGGTATGCATTGTTTGTTAGCTGCCTACACGGTTAACATGCGGCCGGGGACTGCAAGGGACACCAAGATAGCAAGAAGAAGCAAGGGCGTTCAATAGAGCTTCGTTTTATGTGCTGTATTTAGATTTGTAGCAGCACTGACACTGGGCACTACTAGGCACCGTGTGGGGCGCCGGCGGTGTAAGCCAATCGGAGTGCCCGGCGCCGTCACCAGCGGGCACGAGCTGAGCAGGCATGGAGCCGCGGGGAGCTATGGGAAGCCCTCCTGAGAAGGGGGGAGGGCTGGGACTGCTGGTGGAGGGCGCGGGCGCGGTGTTCCGCGATGACGACATTTTGGGGAGCCGAGGGCGCTCCCCACGAGGGGGGCGCCCCGGTACATGCGGTTCTCCCCATGAGGGGGGCGCTCCGGTCCATGGGGAACCCCCCATACCTCAGTTACGGGGCTGTTGGCCTTTGCGGGCCCTTGATGGGCCCCCCAGGTGGGAAGGATCACGGGCCCCCTCGCCAGCGTGACGGGGCTCGGGGGGCCGTGGGGCATGCATGCCGGGCGCGCCCACACCGGGCAACGCGGAACGAGCCCTCGAGGGCCCCGTTACGGCCGGCTGTTTGATTGGTTTCGTGGGACAGCTGGGACTACTGCGATAGCGAGCTGTTGTGAGCCAACGAATGTTGCGTCATCGTGATACATGTTGAGGTAGATCTGAAAGGGCATCGTTATCGATATGGACAGGCCGAGCGACACAGGCGCGAGACAGTCCTTGACTCATTAAACGTCCTCAACGCGTTCGCAGACCGTATTGTTAATATAGGTGATACAATGAACTGCTATTTATGTGTACGGAAATGAACCAGGTCTACAGAGTACAGACGTTTACACGCGCAAAGTTCACAGGATCCAGGGAACTCGCGGTACGGCATTAGCCCCTCCACCCCCCCCCTCCACACACACAGGCACACACCAAGCGCCGGGCGGAATCAGCAATTCGGTACAGAGCATCTTCGCCCCCACGGAAACCGCAAGTCCACTGCAAGTCTGGGGACTTCACTATTGCACGCTGCCAGGCATGCACGTTTGCATGGCAGGTGCGGCGTAGTAGGCGCGGTGAACGTTCGTGTGAGGGAGGGGGATGGGCAACACCGAAACACACAATTGCCGTGCTACCAGCGGTTTTCCGTGGCAGGTGCGGCGAGGATTTGTGTGGGGGAAGCGAAAAGGGGCCCCAACAAAATACACAAGGGCGTGGTGCTACCAGCGGGTGGGCGTGGCAAATGCAGTGAATTTTTGTGCGAGGGAGGAGGGAACGGGCAACACGGAAGCACACAACGTGCCATGCTACCAGCGGGTTTCCGTGTCAGGTCGGGCTAGCACTCGTATGGGGGAGTAGGGAAGAGGCCCCGCTCAAACACAGGATTGTGTGGTGCTACCAGCGGGTTTCCGTGGCGGGAAGGGGGAAGGGGCCCGGACAAACACACAAGGGTGTCGTGCTACCAGCGGGTGGGCGTGACAGGTGCGGTGAACGCTCGTGTGATAAGAAGGGAAGGGGCAACACCGAAACACACAACGTGCCGTGCTACCAGCGCATTTGCATGGCAGGTGCAGGTAACCGAGCACCTGCGTGGGAGAAGAGGGAAGGCGCCCCGCCAAAGCACGCAGGGTTGTGTGCTACCAGCGGGTTTCCGTGGCAGGTGCGGGTGAGGATTTGTGTGGGGGAAGAGGGAAGGGGCCCCGCCCAAACACACAACATGCCGTGCTACCAGCGCATGTGCATGGCCGGTGCGGCGCGCACTCGTATTGGGGAAGAGGGAAGGGGCCCCGCCAAAACACACAACGTGCCGTGCTACCAGCGCATTTGCATGGCCGGTGCGGCGGGCACTCGTATTGGGGCAGAGGGAAGGGGTCCCGCCAAAACACACAACATGCCGTGCTACCAGCGCATGTGTACGGCCGGTGCGGCGAGCACTCGTGTTGGGGAAGAGGGAAGGGGCCCCGCCAAAACACACAACATGCCGTGCTACCAGCGCATGCGCATGGCAGGTGCGGGTGAGGATTTGTGTGGGGGAAGAGGGAAGGGGCCCCGCCCAAACACACAACATGCCGTGCTACCAGCGCATGTGCATGGCCGGTGCGGCGCGCACTCGTATTGGGGAAGAGGGAAGGGGCCCCGCCAAAACACACAACATGCCGTGCTACCAGCGCATGCGCATGGCCGGTGCGGCGGGCACTCGTATTGGGGCAGAGGGAAGGGGTCCCGCCAAAACACACAACATGCCGTGCTACCAGCGCATTTGCATGGCCGGTGCGGGGAGCACTCGTGTTGGGGAAGAGGGAAGGGGCCCCGCCAAAACACACAACATGCCGTGCTACCAGCGCATGCGCATGGCAGGTGCGGATGAGGATTTGTGTGGGGGAAGAGGGAAGGGGCCCCGCCCAAACACACAACATGCCGTGCTACCAGCGCATTTGCATGGCCGGTGCGGCGCGCACTCGTATTGGGGAAGAGGGAAGGGGCCCCGCCCAAACACACAACATGCCGTGCTACCAGCGCATGCGCATGGCAGGTGCGGGTGAGGATTTGTGCGGGGGAAGAGGGAAGGGGCCCCGCCCAAACACACAACATGCCGTGCTACCAGCGCATGTGCATGCCTGGTGCGGCGACCACTCGTATTGGGGAAGAGGGAAGGGGCCCCGCCCAAACACACAACATGCCGTGCTACCAGCGCATGTGTATGGCGGGTGCGGCGAGCACTCGTATTGGGGAAGAGGGAAGGGGCCCCGCCCAAACACACAACATGCCGTGCTACCAGCGCATTTGCATGGCCGGTGCGGGGAGCACTCGTATTGGGGAAGAGGGAAGGGGCCCCGCCAAAACACACAACGTGCCGTGCTACCAGCGCATGTGTATGGCCGGTGCGGCGAGCACTCGTATTGGGGAAGAGGGAAGGGGCCCCGCCAAAACACACAACGTGCCGTGCTACCAGCGCATTTGCATGGCAGGTGCGGCGAGCACTCGTATTGGGGAAGAGGGAAGGGGCCCCGCCAAAACACACAACATGCCGTGCTACCAGCGCATTTGCATGGCAGGTGCGGCGAGCACTCGTATTGGGAAAGAGGGAAGGGGCCCCGCCCAAACACACAACATGCCGTGCTACCAGCGCATTTGCATGGCAGGTGCGGCGAGCACTCGTATTGGGGAAGAGGGAAGGGGCCCCGCCAAAACACACAACGTGCCGTGCTACCAGCGCATTTGCATGGCCGGTGCGGCGAGCACTCGTATTGGGGAAGAGGGAAGGGGCCCCGCCAAAACACACAACGTGCCGTGCTACCAGCGCATTTGCATGGCCGGTGCGGCGAGCACTCGTGTTGGGGAAGAGGGAAGGGGCCCCGCCCAAACACACAACGTGCCGTGCTACCAGCGCATGCGCATGGCAGGTGCGGGTGAGGATTTGTGCGGGGGAAGAGGGAAGGGGCCCCGCCAAAACACACAACATGCCGTGCTACCAGCGCATGTGTATGGCGGGTGCGGCGAGCACTCGTATTGGGGAAGAGGGAAGGGGCCCCGCCAAAACACACAACATGCCGTGCTACCAGCGCATGTGCATGGCCGGTGCGGGGAGCACTCGTATTGTGGAAGAGGGAAGGGGCCCCGCCCAAACACACAACATGCCGTGCTACCAGCGGGCTTCCGTGTCAGGTGGGGCAAGCACTCTTGTGGGGGAGTAGGGAAGAGGCCCCGCTCAAACATACCGTTGCGTGGTGCTACCAGCGGTTGTGCGTGACAGGTGCGGTGAAGATTGTGTCAGGGGGGAAGGGAATAGGCAACACCGACACACACACACACACACACACACAACATGCCTTGCTACCAGCGGGTTTCCGTCGCTCGGCGTCTTCGGGTGCTGGGACTGTCCCCTCTGTAACATCCGCATTCATGTGCGGCGAGGACTTGTGTGGGGAGGAGGGAAGAGGCCCCAGCCAAACACACAGGGGTGTGGTGCTACCAGCACTTTTACCACGCAGGCGCAATGAGCGGGTTTTATGGGTGATGGGGAAAGGGGCCGTGCCCAAACGCTGGCCTCTTGGCTGGTGCGGCGAGCATCCATGTTAGGGAGGGTGGAGGAAGGAGTCGTGCTGCCAGAATGTTCGCCGTGGCATGTGCAGCACAATAGCGTGAAGGAAGAGAGAAGGGCAACGCCCAAAATCGCAGGTGTGGCGCACCGGGTTTAGTTCGGGGGCATCACGCATTGCGCGGAGCAGCGTAACGGGGGCGGATGGTCGGATGGACTTACAAGAGTCGCCGGTCAAACCATACAATGGAACTAAGTAAAGTATTATACGCTTGTTACAGCATACTTGGTAAACTGTAGCACCTACTATTACTTGCATACACCGTCCGACAATGTCCGACAATGCACCTGTCTGCAAATCGCCAAGAACTCATAGCTCACGGAGGAATAGGTGCTTGCTATATTCCAATGGATTTTCTGCAAAACAACTATTTGAAACGCCAAATTATAGCATGCAAAAGCTGCTCGTTGGTTGTTGCTTGTAAGCGCTGCTACAACTGCAAGCTTTTGGCAGCGCAGTTTTCATACGCAGCAATACTCTGCTGGAAAGCATTATAGACAAAGGCGCGCAGGTTTTGGACCCTAACCCCCCCCTACGTCAGTGTTTTGGACCCTAACCCCCCCCCCCTAACTGGTGAAGGGGATCACTCAACGGCGAGGGCCCCTAACTGGCCCCCGAGGAAACTGGGCCAGGCCGGTAACCCTCCCCTTAACGGGTTACCGGGCCAGACGGTTAACCCCCCACGCAGATGAGTGGGCCAGGCGGCTTATGCTCCCTTTACCCTGCTGCTGTTGGTCCCGCAGCCACGCTACGGCCCCCGCCCCGTCCATGAGAGAGGCACAGTAGGCATCCAACAGCTATTACAAGACCGCAGGGGTCATGCCCCGCCTTGCCCCACACTTGCCCCGCCCTGCCCCGCACTTGCCCCGCCCTGCCCCGCACTTGCCCCGCCCTGCCCTGCACTTGCCCTGCCCCACAGAAGACCACAGGGACGAAGTCCCTTGCAGCTGGGAAGCCTACCTCCAAGCTGATTCACACAAGTGACTAGGCATGGTCTGGCCTCCACAATCCATAGCAGCCACTTGAGCACTAAGCAGCACCGTCATGGACACCATGCGCCAACACCGTAGCATATGTCTTAGCTCGCTCCACCATCCATCCCTGCGGCAGCAATGTGGTGCATTATGTTAGACGGGATTGAAGGGATGGGCCGTCCCTTGCCCCAAAGCTGCCCTCCGTGTCCCCAGGACCATGCCACTGCCTTGCAAACTTGCTGCTTGACTGCAGTCCTCGCGCCAGTAGCTCACCTGCGGGCTTGACACCAGCCGCGGGAAAGGGCGCGAGCACGGTGGGCCTTGGGCGTAGGCCAGGCACACGGCGCGTCACCACCTGCGGGCTTGACACCAGCCGCGGGAAAGGGCGCGAGCACAGTGGGCCTTGGGACGTAGGCCAGGCACACAGCGCGTCACCACCTGCGGGCTTGACACCAGCCGCGGGAAAGGGCGCGAGCACGGTGGGCCTTAACCGAATCCAAGCCCTAGCACCAGCAGCTAGCTCCATACCCTGCGGGCTTGACACCAGCCGCGGGAAGGGGCGCGAGCACGGCGGGCATTGCTTGAGACTGACCGCGCGCCATCAGCTCGCAGCCCAACCTGCAACCTTGACACCAGCCGCGAAAACGGGCGCGCGCACGGCGGAACCTGAGCTAATGTACGCCATTCGCCTGGCTCAGCGACCTGCGGGCGACGAGCGAGCACGCGCGAATGTTGACTTGTGGACCCGCACATTATGTACATAAAACCAACTCCTGGCATTGTCTCAGTGCAATGCACATATTACCTGAGCCAGCAATCACAGGGCACTACGCCGGGCCCATTTGCAGAGTGGAAACGCCCCGGTCAACGCGCGGTTGACTTGTTGACCGGCGAGCATGTTATGCCAGCTCGTTGTTATGAGCCAGCCAGCTTCATTACTCCATTCGAAGCTTGCATTATTGGTACTGCTACTGCATATAGTCGACAGGGTTTATCGCGAACGAAGGCATCCGCGGCTCGAGCACAGTCGTCTCAGAATCATAGTGACGCAAAGAATGGTTGATTAAGCAAATAGCTTGATTCATTTGTATGTGACATAGATATAGTATGAACGCAGAACAGCAGAGAAATGAAGTGAACTCCTGAAATGCCCCATGCCGCCGACGTTGCATGGGCGCATGGCTAGCAAGGGTCCCGGGCAAATTGTGTTTACTTTACGGCTATGTACTATAACATATAACTATTGTGGCTCTGATACTGCGAAAGAGCGGTGGATACACGACTGAAACCTTGAGAATTATGACGTTGGTCGTTCCCGTGGGGTAAGAGCTGGTCTTATTATATGAACTATATACAGATTTACCTCTGGAAGCAGAATTGCGATATAGCACATCGCTACTTGACGTTTAGACAAAGATGATTTCGCGTCCCCCCGCCGGGGGACGCCCAAATGACTTTCTCGTAGCCTCCAGGATTGACCCAGGATTCGCGCCGAGTAATCTATGTGTGTAAGAGACTACTTAATGAAGTCGCAGAATTGGTACGCCTGTGGTGGATGTGACTGTGAGGGCTCCTACCCACTTTGGTCTATGCAGCCACCTGCTTGGCTGCTTTGGTGTGCTCAGCACCGCTACAGTACATGCCATTACGTTTGGGACACAGGGAGAAAGGGCGGGGCGGGTTGAGGGCAGGGCAGGGCGGGGCAGGGCAGGGCGTGCGATGCAAGGTGCGATGGGACCGTGGTAAGGCAGTTTGGTAAAGTCCCGTAGGGTGCATCTAATCTAAGGGCAGGGTAGGGCACGGCGGGGCAGCGCGGGGTGGTGCAGGGCAGGGCGGCGCAAAGTGCGGGGGCGGGGCGGGGCGGGGCAGGCAGGGCAGGGCAGGGCGGGGCAGGGCGAGGCAGGGCGGAGTGAAGTGGTGTGGCCGAACGACCACCGGCCGGGCCGACTGTTGCTCCTTGGCCAGATCTCATCCTCTGCGTTATAACCTATTGTACTACGGATGTAAGATTCTAACTTAGTGTACTAGGAAGGATGTAAGAAGGAGAAAACGGCCTAACCCGGTGATGTAAAGTACTCTGCACTCCTGGACGGCTTTGGGTGTCGGGGTTGATTGATCTTTATAGGCATTAGTCAATATGGACAGTGTGGCTAAGTTCAAGTACACAACTCGACGAGTTGACGGAGATGGGTTTGCATCCCCCGGCCGGGGGACGCGCG
This sequence comes from Chlamydomonas reinhardtii, assembly GCF_000002595.2. NCBI lineage: Eukaryota > Viridiplantae > Chlorophyta > Chlorophyceae > Chlamydomonadales > Chlamydomonadaceae > Chlamydomonas > Chlamydomonas reinhardtii. Next base: position 52,150 of record NW_025061536.1, read on the forward strand.
ACCACTTTCTCTAAGACACCCGAAAAGCCTGCACTTCTGCGACAAGTACTCTAAACGCATAACAGACTATTGATATCAACCGCTAAAGCCATGCGCCAAGTGACAGCAGTGACCGGAGGGGTTCAATGCTGCCTCGGTCGACACAGCCAGCTGCTCAGCTGCATCCCTATGCTCGGGAAGCATACACTACATGCAACTACATTACTAAAGTAAGTTTACAGCTCAGGAAGCGCGGCAGTCTCAGCTCGGCCGTCAGGGTTACTGGGGGGGCCAGGGGGTCGGCAAGGTGCGAGGCCGCCCCCACGACCCCACAGGCCTCGCCCCAGACTCCGCGCCCCTGTGTTTCCACGTAATAAACACCACATTTGGGAGCTATTACAAGGCTTTCTGGGCTGGCGAGGATACAGGGGGCAGGTGGGTGTGGGGGGGGATTAGGGGGGGGGATTAAGGGGGATCGGTGAGGTTAGGGGCCAAAACACTGACGTAGGGGCGAGACTAAAGGTAGGCGAGATAGCACATTAGATGCCTTGCAGCCTGCCGACGAGGACACATATTTATGCATTGATTTCAGCCAGAAGACCCTACGTCTGTCTGCCTGTGGCAAACACCGAAGCCGGCGTGTGAGGACGGATCGGCCATGCCTGAGCATACATCGAAGACAGGTGCCAGGTGAGCGTGGACGTAGTTGGTTTGAGCAGGGGTACACCTTACTCGTTGAGTTACATAAGGGGAAGTGCAGGGGCCGTCATTGATGGGAGTCTCAAAGCCGGCTCAAATTTGAGTCCCACGGCACACGTACGTTGAGCTGGCCCATTGGGAAGCCACCTTACGTGGGGCAGACCTGAGGCAAACGGAGCGTTTGATAAACTGCATACCGCACAGCTAACATCCTTGCACACGTCTTGCTGCAGGCTGCTGGCGAGTCAGGGACGCATTAACTTGCACGGTGCGGGCTGCCAAGATTGCTGTGCGCTTGCAAGGGCGGGGCAGAGTCCAGATTTCGCCCAAGATATCACATTGCTATGAATACAATATTAACGCGCGCCAACATCCATTATCTGTGCAGGGCACGGCAGGACGCAGCTGCTGGGCAGGGTGCAGCGTGGCGGCGCAACTTGGCGGGCGGTGGCATGGCTAAGCTGGGTAGCTTGGTGGCGAAGCATCCGAGGAGCATGCATGCGTCGGATGCTTTACCAACGGTGGTGTACTGTTGATGCTAGACAGATTCTATGTGAATCGTTAAGCTTAGGACCTGGCGGTGGTCGCTTGCACATGGACACATACCGTATGGACATCGCACGTACATGCAGCCAAGGAGCCCCGGGGCGCCCCACAGGGTCACTTCGATGCAATGCACTGTTTGCAAGTGATGTAACCCAGAATAGCTTCCTGATACCCCGCCCAGAACCCAATCAATGCCGTGTGTACCTCCTCGTGCACCATGGCAGCGTGACGGGGCCGTGACACGGGGCCGTGACGGCCGTCGCACCCACGGACCCTTGGCGCAAACTGCCCCTACCGCATCTACGGACCCCATCCCCCAACTGCCCCGTAACGTCGGCGCCGGTGTAAAGGGCCTACCTCTGGCCCCCATCAGTTACGGGGCTGGGCCCCCACATCCCAACGGCCCTGTAACGGCGACTTGGCTGCCATGGGGAATCGCGAGCAAGTCCTGGTTCACGTCCCTACCCAAATCGAGTGGCCACTTGGTGGCGCAGCACATTAGGTGCCAAGGTATGACCAGAATGTTACAGGAGCAGGCAGTCGGTTGCTGGGCTTTGGCGACCATGCGACGATCGAACAATATCGCAGTCTAGGTTTGCTGTGGGAATCTATTTTCATAGTAATATATAGCAGCACGTATACACAGCTGTGAACGGGCAAGACATAGCGGGACGAAGAACGCGCGGTTAGTTGTCGGCCTTTGGCCATTCGTCTGTGGCCTCTGCAGAAGCGGCATAATAGCACGGACTTAAAGTCAGAAAGGGCATCGCTTAGAAGTTCATTCAATGGGCTAGGCGTGTCGAGGAGTTATGTCGCAATTCACCGGCATAGTCGATGTTTCCTCGGCGGTGGCTGAGGCGGTGGAAACTCGCGAGGACGGCTCCTGTGCATTCCAAGCACTGGCGTGTGGCCTTGGGGTGGCCTGGCAACGGGAGCAGCTAGTGTCTTCTTTGCAGCCTGGCCGTCCGTGGCATGACCATACCCGCAGTATGGGCGCATATGCAGTCCATCGGGGGTGGCCATGGCCTCAGCGTTGCTCACGAGTCCGCTGCCCTGGACAACAGCGTGCACCTTGGCATCCCAGAGGCGTACGCAGCCTGGATGTCCCAGACCACCACCCTGGCGATAGACATTGAGCTGATGGTGCTGTCGCGGCTGCTGGGGGCCGTGATTGTGATATGGTGCCGCCGCGGGTCGGGATATTTCGGACACTGCAAGCTGGTTCCATCAGCGCCCATGCACGTCATTCACGTGCTGATGTCTCCAACTCGCAGCAATGCCGGGCACTACGAGGGCTTCCAGGCCCGCTCGGACGTGTCACAGCCACTACATGCGTGCGTGGACCTGGCATCTGTATCGCCCACAGGGTGGGATGCATGGTGCAAGGATGCCCCTGCAGTGCAGGCGGCTCTGGCGCCACTGCGGGCCGAGGCAGCAGGTAGGATAGTGTGTCAGGCTGTGATGGTGGCGGGGGGCCCAATATGAGGTTGTACCTGTACAGTGCATTGCAACCGTCAAGGATGTGTGCTGGGTGCGGTTATGCAGGGCGGGCATGCGTCCGGGCCCTGCTGGCTGTCAGCAAGTTTGTGCCAGTGCTGGGCCAGCTTCAGTGCATGGTGGAGCGGGCCCCCACAGTAGCATCACATGCAGCTGTCAGCAGCGGTGAGCGTAAGTTTGCCTTGTCTACGTTGCGGGCAAGGCATGTATGGGTGGAATGTGACATGGGACCTCAAATGTGATATGATGTGCAGGGCGAACTGCTCATCTGTAAGGTGTGCATGTTGCAGGAAGCAACCTGGAGCAGCACGGAGCAGGTGGAGCACAACAGTGGGCGGGCGGTTCCAAGCCAGGGAGCGCGCAACCGTCAGGTTAGTCAGGTGACAGAATGCCTATGAGTGTTGCAGAGATGCGGGGCCGGCAACACGTGGTGTAAATTGTATGGGTGTGTGTGAGAGGATAGGTGGTGATAGAAGGTTTACAAGGCACGATTGTGTTCATTGGCACGGTGCATTCGTAAGCAGGGCTTGTAACCATGCACGCACAGCAGGCGAGAAGAGGCAGCAGATGTTGGAGCGTGTGACAGTGTGCACACCGGCAACAGTGGCGCCAGCCTGCACGGGCTCCTGCAGGTGGCACTGGCGGATGCACTGCGTGCAGGTAAGCGGTGGGGGTAGGTGTTTCCAGCAACGAAAGGGACGCAAGCAAGGGCGCTGAATCATGCACATTGGGGGCGTGACACCGCCCCTAGCGCCTGCTGCCCCGCGCATGGCGGCCGCCACCCCTGATGATGGGAAAGGTACGCATGCAGCAAATGTTATGTTGGGATGTGCAGGTGGAGCAGCAGCCCACTAACCCTGCGGACGCGTTTGAGGCGGCGTCCACAGTTGAGCAGTATCAGGCGCAGATTGGTCAGCCGCTTTGGCAAGTCACCGACGACAATGGCACGGTGATAGAAGGTGCGGACTGGGCTGCACGCGTAGGTGTTCGGAGTGTGCACGCATTTCCTCGGCTGCTCCTGTTTGACAATGTTGACCCCCGTCCCCTCTCGCTGCCCTGCCCCATGCAGCTGCGAAGATCACCCTTGGGGAGTTCGCATTTGCATGGCTGGAGAAGAAGCTTTCTGGGCGCGTGCGTGATGGAGTTGCTGACCAGCAGCTACGTTTCTTAAAGGAAACGACACTCCCGCGTAACAACAACATGCCCCCAAGCATGTACATATGCCGCCGCATGTTTGGTGTGCCGGACCCAGCTGATTTTGAGAAGCATGTATGCGCCAGCGACAAGCACATCTTCCCCCCGTTACCGCGCTCTAAATGACACGAGCACATGAATGACACTTGTGAATGTGGTCACCGTCGGTTCCATGCTAACAGGCTGTTTCCACTCAGCCCCACTTAGTCGCGACTTTGAAATTCTTGCGCGGAAAGCTGACCGTGTTCGATGCAAACAATATTATAATTGTGTCTCTTGCGATAGAAATAATCAGGGCGTGAATGCAATGAAGAAATCGAGGGGTTGCATGGGGCGAGTGGAAATGCCGACCGCCCACTTGCGTCCCACTAGCGCTCGGCTTTGACCCCTGGCCCGGGCCAGCCCTCTATCGCGCTTTTTCCCACTTACGGTTTGGCGCGCAACACAAACTTGCTCAAACCAACTTCAGGCCTTATACGTAGCTTTTGAACAGTTCTTGTCTTTCGCTCGCGGTCATCGCTGGGGCCAGAGGCTCAAAGGTCAACGCGTCTCGCACTTCCGCCTGCTGTCAGCCTCATGGTTGAACACCTCAACATGACACAGGCAGCCGGGGTGTTTGGGCAGCCCTCGTAGCAGCTGCTTGCGCGGGCACCCGGCATGCCGACCGAAATGGCATGGTAGTTTTGCAGCAGCAAAGGCGCCAGGCATAGCAAAAGGAACGTTCAATCGTTCATTTGTATTGGTTGCAATTGAAATTATAACTACTGGCGTGCGTTTGGGGGGCTTTTATTTCAAACCTCATCGCTAGTGGAGCCCATGTGGAGACGCCTTCCACTAGCGAACCACTTGCGCCCCACTAGAGCTCCCACTAACCCGGGGAGGGCCGAGTGGAAACAGCCTGTAAGCCTGTTACCAGTGGCGCAGTACCCGTCCCAAACAAGATGCGCGTGGTGTTCGTACTAGTCATCGACACAACATTCAGCGGATTCCTTAACCAGATCACGCTTCTCTTCACAGGTTTTCTACGATTTTGGAGTAGAGAACCTTGTCCGTCACATGTTCATGGACAAGGCCTTCTGCCAGCTCCGGACAACTGGCCGTAACGATCAGCCTGATCACTTCTATGGCTCTAGGCAAGTTGTGGTCGTATTGGGCCGGCGCGGCGGTGCGGCGCGGTGCCGTGCGGCGCGGCGCGGTGCGGGCTGGCGTGGGCAGAGCAGGTTGGGGCTCAGGGCAGGGCAGGTTGGGGCTCAAGGCGGGCGGGGCCGTGCCAAGCCGAGAAACTAGCCCTGACGATAAGCCTATTCGGCTCTAGGCAGTGATTATTGATACCGTATTGTTGCGTGGGTAGATGATACCGTATGACTTGTGCGTGTGTCTGCGCACAGTGCCGCTGCTGCCATCAACAACAAAACGCAAGGCCAGCTGCGTCACACCGACAACTCTGCGTATGAGCTGGGTTTCGATTTTGGACAGATTTTCGACTTCAAACAACACAGCTTTGGCCTGGTTGTGATGCGGTAAGTATGGGGTAATTGGGCTGGGCGGCATGGGGTGGCTTGGCGCGGCGTGGGCTGCAGGGCTGGGCAGGCAGCACATGCAAAATATTCTCCCGGTGGCGCGGCAGGGCAAGTGAGGGGCGCAGGGCCGGGCAGGGCGGCATGGCGGGGGCGCAGGGTGGCGCGGCTCGCTCAGCGCGGCCCTGCTCCAAGCTGAGCCATGCAGGGCATGGCGGGATGGTGCAACGTGGTGTGGCGCGGCATGGCGTGTTGCGGCGCGGGGTTGGGCAGGGTAGCAGGGCACAGGGCAGGTGTTGGGTGTTGCGGCGCGGTGCAGTATGGCAAGGCTCCTCATGGTGCGGTGACTCTCTGTTACAGCTACTTCATGTGATTGCCCCTACCTGTACCGTGGGACCTGATGACCTACAGGAGTGCTGATGTTCCCGTGGCCCACCGGTCCAAGCGCCGCTTTACATACGTCTTGATGTTCGTTCCTGGTCCCAAGGAGCCGGAATCAATGGAGGTATACTTTCAAGACACCATCGACGCATTCGTGCGTTGCGGCCCGTCCAGTGACCATGGCATGCGAGTCACGGAGCACGGCAACGGCCGGCAGTTCGATCACAAGATCTTCCTCGGCGGTATCTATGCAGGTACGCGTGTGTAAGGGAGCGTGCGTGGGGGCTGGGGCCGGATGCAGGGTGCAAGTGGAATGGATGAACCGTGGAATACGAATAGCCCCCAACAACGTTGCCCCAACTAGCCCCCAACAACGTTGCCCCAACTGACGAACCCGACTTGCTCTCCCCTGGAACAGACACGCCTGCCAACCGGAAGCTATCACAATGGCTTTCGCACGCAGCCTGTAATGGTTTGCAGGGAGGCATGCACTTCCTCGGCTACGATGGAGAAGCGCCGGTGAACCAGTTTTGGAACCTGACCGGCTGGTATGATCCGATGCCAGACATGGCTATGTGCGGGGATCCCAAAATCCGCATCACCCCGGAAATGCAAGAAGCGCGTGCGAGGCATGTAACAAGCATGCACAAGCGTCTTACGATGTAGGCTGTCACGGCTGGGCGTTATTTGTGCGGGAGTTGCCGTATCTGAATTCCGCGCCAATGTGGGTTTTGCCTGTTGCACATGCTGCGTTGCTGGGAGTATGTATTCAAGCGCTTCTGGTCGGAGGTCCTTGGGTCATTGGGCAAGGATAAAGAGGATTACGCTATAACTAGCCGAAACAGGAAGTTTTGGTGTAGTACTAGTGTTGCATGAGCGTATGGACTTGTCAACGAGGAGCAGGTGCGTGGCCGGTGTTGTGAAAGGATAACGCAGTATTGCGTGGTGTACAGTGTGGATCCTAAGTGTGTTAGCAGCTCCCAAGACTTTCCCGTTCAGGTGCTGAACTTTCCCGTAAAAAGGGCTTCACTTTCCCGTAAGAACTTCCCCGTAAGGACTTCCCCGTACAAACTCCTACTTCCGTCGAAAAGCATACGGGGAAGATTTTTCCGGGGAACTACCCCCTGTTTTTCCGGGGATTTCCCGCCCCCTTTCCCAGAGTGTGTGACCCGGCGTGGCAACTGGTGGTTTGCTATAGCTTGTACGTGATTCACGATTTGAGCTCAGAGCTGGGTGATGACAAGCCCTCGACTCTCCTGCCTGTGGTGAGGCGTGAAGTAGCTGGACAGAGCGAAGCCTTTGACTTGGGCGACATGTGGGTAGAGCTGCGCACGGCATTGATGCATTATTTCCGCTATGATCCCAATGAATTTACGCCAGCTAAGTGTGACCTTGCTGCTGCACGCCTGCGGCATTTTGCACGCGATGCTGAGCATGTGTTTGGTCCCACATTCTGCACGTACAACCTGCATGTTCTTTGCTGTCGATTGCGGCAGCAGGAACGCGCTCGTGGCCACGTGTCATTTGCCATGGAATTTTGGATTGAGCGTGGCGTGCAGTACGTCAAGAGTGATGTTAAGTACCGGACAACTGGATGTCCTGAGTTGTTGTTTACGTCTGGATACTTGGCTAACCTAACCCTGCGAGAAGTCAAGCACAGTGCTCCCGAAACGTACTTGACTTTTGACGAGCACGTTCCGGCATACTACTCTGCTAACCGGATGCACAACCCAGATTACAGTGATGTGCCCTTGGATGACGAGGCGGAGGATGGCACTCAGCTTCTTGGTGCTGGCCGCAAAGCCACTGGTGATGAGCGTGAAGTTGTATTTGAGGCGCTGCGGGAGGCTGACGGAGACGTATGACGGTATGCTTCGTGACGCATGCAGGGATAGAATGAGTAGAGCATTGGAATGTGGAGCTTGTCACCATCTACATTTTCCAGGGCGCCCTTCGGTGCCGTGATGAAATTCTCCTTTCCCGCACATACACGTTGGCGCGGAAACGAGAGTCGTTCTACTTTAAGGTGCATTACGGGCCAAACGGTGAAGCGGCGCCGTAGTCGCTGTCGTCAAAGTTGGGCTGCCTGGCGGCGGGGTTGTTGGCGTCGCCGTCGTCGTACTTGTAGCGCAGCTGCACCGAGATGGTGTCCACAATGCTGCCCGCTGCCGCCTCCGCGTTGCCGATGGCGTCGCCAGTGCCGCCAACAGCGCGGGCGGTGGTCCCCGCTGTTGTGCCGGTGGCCGCGGTGCTGGTGGCGGCGGCGCTGGCGCTGGCGGTGGCGGCAGGGCTGGCAGCAGATAGAGGCCGGAGCGGCAGTCGCCAGGGAGGCGGCGCTGCTGGATGAGGGTGGCGTGGCCAGGGCGCGGAGGCTACGGACGCTCTCCAGCTTAAAGCGCACCATCTTGGCGTTGGTGTCAGCGGTGAGGTAGCCTCGGATGTTGCCGCTGCCCAGGTGATTGATGAGCGAGGGCAGGCCGTAGTCGGGCGCGGTAGCGTCCTTGAAGAAGTCATCGCTGATCACCAGCGAGTTCAGGTGGCGGGGATCAGTCAGGCAGAATAATAATAATAATATCTACGCAGGGCACAGGTGCCCGCGTGTCTTAAGGAGGAGTGAGACAAGCTCACCCCACCATCGGAAAACTTGATTTCCCTACCCCGGCTCCCCTGCGCGGGGGCCGCCATTGGCGGTCCCCTGGGTGCGGCCTCCCGGGTGGCATCGGGTGTTGGCAATGCCCATCTCTCGCTCTAGCCGGTAGTACAGGTTTGCGGTGCCCCGGAGTGTGGTGACGCTATGCATGTGGAGACGTGTGCAGCAGGCCTTGGCTGCCTGCGGTTTGGCTCCTAGGTCTTTGAGGAGAGTTTCAAGGGTACGGGGGACAGTGCCACCGTGGCCCAGTGTAATAACGTGTTTAGTATCGTAGTGCACAGTCCACCCTGCAGCTTGCATGGCAGTGGCAAGGGTGGCGTGCTGTGCTTGTTTTTGAATGAGCTTCTCGCTGTGGTGCAGGTCAGAGGTGTATCCAACTTCAAGGATGTACACTGGGTAGGCCCCTTTGTTGGCTGGTGGGGATGTCATGAAGCGTTCTGCTTCGGACCGGGGAAGGTTCGGGATAAACAGGATGTCAGGCCGCATCCTGTTGAGGTCTGCAGCGGGCACTTGCGGGCAGAGCCAGGACGGCGGCCGCATGCCCGCACAGTACTCAGGCAGTTCAGCTCGGGAGGTGGCATCCATTATCGTGTAGCCACCACCGTTGTGACCATGGTGTAGGCATTCGGCAATCGTCCGCACTGCAGTGTTGTGTTTGGCTATCCTAGCGCCAACGAGTTGGGGGTGCGCGCAGTGGCCGGCAAGGTGACCTGCGGTGCCACGCTCTGGGTCAGATCCGCGGCTGCGCTGGGTGTGGGCACAGAGACCACATTTGTCGCTGTCTCGTAGTTTAAACAAAGCCAGCCGGGCCGGGCAGATGAGGCCTCCCTGACGAGCATTCTGTATGAACCGGCGTAGGCCGTGGCTGGCGTCCGAGTTCGTCATGTACGCGTTACTGGCGCGTGGGTCAAGGCTGGGTGCTGCCTCGGCCCATTTCTCAGTGTACAGGGTTTTGTTGGCGTATCCACCACGGCAGCTGGGGGCCATTGCCCTGGTGAGGCCCCGGTTTAGGTCCGACACGTAGTGCGTGGCTGTGCTATTGTCGTCCCTGGTGACCGTGAAGGTCGGCCACCAGTGCCGGGCGTGCGGGTCGTTGTCGGCCGGTTCGGATACATCGGCGGGTTTTTCCTGGGTGGCGACGGCAGCCGCCCCTTTATCGGCTTCCTCGTTGCCGTGTAGCCCGGTGTGCGAGATCACTTTAATCAGAGCGGTGGGTGCGCCCCGGGCGTGGCGTGCATGGAGCAATGCCACGATTGAATCCAGGAGGTCCCGATGTTTACTCAGATGCAGTCGCCGAGGCTCGTTAATTGCTCGTTTGATTAGGTACAAGCTTGCAACAGAATCTGATGCAATAGTGAGCTTCTTAGTTGCAAATTCTTTACCTTCGCCACCAAATTCTGCGAGGGCAGCACGAATTGCTGCCAGTCCAGCTCTCGTAATAGTGTTTGTACACCCAGCGCCATTTGGATTCACGTAGACAACGCGAGAATCGCTGAACCAGGCGCAGGCGCCGGCAACCTGGACTTCTTTGCCATTGTCAGTTTTGATTTTGCTTACCGAACCATCTGTCCAGACAGTGCCATTCACGTCGTGGGCCAGAGCATGGTGGGTCTGGAATCGCGCGTTAGGAAAGCGTCGTGCTTCGTCAGCCATGGCGTGTATCGTCTTTTGGTTAGTGTGATGGTATTTGGCTTGCTTTAGAAGTGAGTTTGGGAGGGCCGGGCAGGTTGGGGCCGTGGCCGTGTGTGTCCACGTGCGCGGGTCGCTGATGTGCGTGGGTGCGTTCGCCCCCCGCTTCAGTGTGTCCACGAGCCGTTTCAGGCGGGGGGCAAAGCACTGGAGTCCGGCGGGGTTCCCAACAATGACCAGTCGGAGCCCCTTCTGGCGTTCAGCCTGGGTGTTGGTGCCAAGTCCTGTGTCGAGGCCCGCGGTGCCCGCGGACCAGTTGGCCAGCTCGTGGCAAAGTGGGTGTTGAAGCCACTGCGTGTGGGGGAAAGTGGCCGCTTTGGGGAGCGCCAATACAGTAAGGGTTGGTTCCTGTGAGTCACGCATAGCCTCGGCGCATGCGAGGGCCCACATGAGCGCCTTCCGTGCATCGTGGGGGGTAGAGGGGGGGTGGGCATATTGCAAGCCGGTCCATGCATGCGGTCTGGTAGGCATCGTGCAGTGCGCCAAAGGCCCCATCAGCAGGGTCTCGTGTCCAGTATTCGTGGGCTGCAGTGGAGGAGTTTAGTGGGGACGCAAACATTTCCCGAACGTGTACTGCTTGTGTGACCCGCAGGCATTGGACGATGGCTGCTACTGTGCCTGCCGGCAGCGACACCTGGTGCATTGGCATGGCCTTGCGGTCCTGCTGCGCCGGGTCATAGCGGTAGCGCATGATGAGGGCAGCGACCGCTTCCTCAAAGGCGTTGGGCCGCTGGTTGCCGGTGTGCCTGAAGCGCTCCCACAGGGTAAGGAGGCGGGGGTAGGTGATGGTGCCCAGCCAACGGCCACTGGGGTCATGGACGTGCGCCTCAGCTGGGTCGCGGCGGGTGCCACCAGTGGTGGTAATAGTGTATGCTCCGGGGGCCACGATGTCCTTGTAGGGGTTGCACGGGCTTGTGGTGATGGTGGTGGTCGTGCGGATGTCACGCGCGCGGGATGCGGTATCCAGGGGCTCCGCGTCGTGGCGACCTTGGCGCTGTCTGGCGGTAAGGTTCCGATCAGGTGCGGGGCGCACTGTTCGGGGCCGCGGGCCTTGGTTGGTACCGTTTGCTAGCCGGGTTTTGCACTCCTCCAGTACCTCCTCCCATTGTGGACTGTGTTTTAGGTCCCTTTCACGGTCCGTGCTCGGCGCCCACGTGACATGTCGCAGGAGTTTGGTCGTCCAGGACGAGAATAGGGGGGCCCCAGTGGGCTGCGGTGCTGCCGGCTCTGCAGCTTGGGCAGGCTCTTCAGGTGAGATTGCGTGGGCTTGGGTCGGAGGCTCAGCAGCGGTCTGCGCAGGTTGTGGGCCTGGGCGCGTCGCAAGGGGGTGCTTGTAGCACCTGGCATTCTGGATTGTTGCGTAGCCCATGCGAACAAAAGCAGAGACAATGCCGGCCGGGCAAATGGACGGCTTCCACTGCACCTTCCAGTATTTTTCACGTGTCCCAGAGGTGTCCTCTCTGGCTTTGCGCTTCCGTGTCAGTTCTTTGTCCGTGACAGTTTGTTTGTTTTCGCTGTGCAGGACCTGTGCCAGTTCCTGTCCGTCATTGTCCAGGTCGTAGGTGAGTTGAGTGTCACCGTTAGTGCGGTTGTCGGCGGGCCGTGGGACTAGATCGTGTGTGATCCTGGCGCGGGCCAGTCGCCAGCTGGGACGGGCCCCGTGGCCTCCCGCAGCTTGCGCTGCCGGGGCAGTCAGGGGCGGCGTCGGGCTATCAGCGTCCATGGGGTCGTTATGAGCGGCAGCCTGGTTGACTTCCATAGGCAATGCTGTGTTGTTCAGATACTCGCTTATGACGTTGGGTTCGGGGTTGGCGGCATCCGCCGTGAGACGGGATGTGAGGGCGGGTGGTAGCCCACGGCGCTGTTGGCGTGGTTCGACAGCAATGGCAAGGGAGGGTGGGTCTTGTGGGTGTGGGTGGCCGATCCGCATGTGTCCTGTCATGTCTTTGGTGAGCGCTTGGAATACCGAGCATGCCGTTTCGTACCCCCGCGTGCCCACCGGCAGGCTCTCGTCGCCGTTGGTAAGCCGCAGGGCATGGTTGATGGCGGCGCGGTCCCCGGTGAGTAGGTCCTCAGGGGTAGTGCGCGTGGTTTCTGCAATGCGTGCGCGTTGTGCTGCATGTTTTGTAACGCGCCGTGTGCGTGTTTGGTTCTGCAATGGCCGGCGGGTTGTAGCCGGCTTGCGGGCTCTGGCCGGGGGTCGTAGGGAGGGCTGCGTTGCCCCATCAGCAGGGGCTTCCGATGCGGCCGCAGGGCCATGTGCGTCGGGTTGGGCCTGGCCCCCCCCTGCTGGGGAGGGGGGGGGCAGGTCGGCGGGGGCTTGCGTGGTGTTTGTTTGGGCGGGGGGCGCCTCCGGGAGGGGCTGGAGGTGCCGGTCGAGGGGGCTGGCCATTCCAGGGGGGAGGGGGTCGGGCCTCATAGCTAAGGCTATGATTGTGGCCACGTCGGGCAGAGTGCGCTGTGCGGTGGTCAGGGGGGCAGGGCTGCCGTGGGCTGGAGGGTTTTCCCCTGCACGTCCAGCCATACTGAGCGTGAGGCTAAGCCTGTTGAGGGCTACCTTGTGCTTGTGTCGGACCCGGCTCGCCCCCATGTGCTTCTCGAGGTCCGAGCTAGTGATCAGGTGTTTGCCTGTGTTGCGGTCCACCAGGTGGCTCAGTTCGAGCCTCAGGTCCGCAAGAGGGAGGACGTATTCAACGGGAAGAGGTTCAACGCCCCGTGCCTCGGCTTCTGCCTCAAGGGCAGCGGCAATGGACCAGGTAGGCGCTGTAAAGGCAGACCCGTTTTGATACAGTACGACACCGTACTCTTTTGCCAGGGTCATCTGTTTCAGCGTCGTAAGGTGGTGTGACCTATGGGCTGGGAGAAGGTGGGCGTGTGTGGAGCCAGCTATGCTTGCCTGGCGCGGCAGAAGGGCTCGGGTTACTATCCCAAGACGGCCCGAGTCATTTAGGGCAAGGACCAGGGCCCGCTGGGCCACGCGCGCGTATTGCGGCAGGAGGGAGCCCAGGCCCAAGCCGTATTCGTCGGCGGGCAGGAGGGAGGTCCGGGTGGGGAAGCTGCGGGGGAGCCCATAGCAACGCTTTGCATAACCAGCCAGTGTAGTGTCGAGCGTTGTTATGTCCTGTTTTGTGAAGGGCATTGCTGCGAACCCATATGCAACTGTGGTGTGCACGCACTGTTGTATCATGCGCAGGCGTTGTGCCGGCGTTGCCAGGGATGTGGCGATGGCTGTGCCCTTGTCTTTCACAATCTCGGTGACTCTTGCGACATGTGCCGACCAGTCCAGCGAGAAAGTGAGCTGCACGCCCAGGTACTTGTACGGCTGGGTCGGGGGGAAGTACGGGACAGGGGTCGTGCCAATCTTGATTGTGTTGGTCATGTTGCGGCGCATGGCGGCAAGGGTAGCTTTTCCTGTGGGCCCGTCAAGGTTGGGGTCCGAGCGAGACTTGTCGTGCCAGATGGCGGTGGTGGCACACTTGGTGTGATTGACACGCAGGCTCGCCCACTCGGCGTAAGATGCGATTTTGTCACATTGAACCTGCAGGTCGTCGAGCGAGTTGGTGAGCGCCGCCAGGTCGTCTGCGTACGCGGCGGCACTGCAATGGTATTGCAGGTTTTCGCTGGGGGTCAGGCAGCCGTAGTGGTAGCCCCGTCCGCCCGCATGGAGCCAGCGGACAAGAGGTTCCATGAACAGAATAAAGAGCACAGGTGAGAGTGTACCACCTTGCACGGTGCCTCGCTCTATAGGAATGGCGGATGTGCTCCCATGGTCGGTGCGGATGCGGGTGGTCGCATGTGCATATAGGTTGCGGACTGCGCGGATCAGGTCCGTTGGCAGCCCAAGGTCAAACATAATTTGTAGTAATCGGTCCTGGTCGATTGTGTTAAACGCGGAGCTATAGTCCACGTATACCGCATAGACATCTTTTCCAAACAGTGCGGCATCCTCAAGGGCGTGGACTAAGTTTAGGACCTGCCTTTCGGTGTTGCAGTAGGCACGGAAGCCTTCCTGCGCTTCACTGAATAGCTGGAGGGGGCCAGCCAGTTCGCCAATGCCCAAGGTAAGCATGGACGTGTACAGCTTGTAGCAGGTATTTGCGAGCGCAATGGGCCGTTTGTTTTTTATGTCCAGGGCGTCTCCAGGTTTGGGGAGTAGCACGGTCTCCGATGCGGCCCAGGTTTCAGGTATTTGTGACTTGACGTACATGATTTGCAGGATACAGTGGAGGTTGCGCTTCATGCCTGATGGCAGGATACGGAGCAGTTCGTTTGGTATGCCGTCAGGGCCTGTCGCCTTGTTTCTGGAGAGGTGAGAAATGCACTGCTCAAAATTTGCCGTGTCTGCCATGCTGGGGAGCATGGAGAGTGTGTCAGGGTGCCGGTTGCGGTCCAGTGTGAATTGATCTGTTGCGTCGGCTTTCTCAAATGGGTAGCCGCGTGTGGTGTTGCTGGGTAGTCGGAAGTCCCCAGTGCGGGTGCCGCGTGGTGGGGCGGACAGCTTTCGGAAGTGGGTTTCGAGTATGGCGAGGATGCTGGTGGAGTCAGTCGTCACCTCCCCAGTTTCTGGGTTCCGGACCGCTGGGAGACCCCGTTCCATGTCTTCCTTCTGAAAGATTCTCTTGTGCCCCTGTGCAGGGCGCGTGGCCAGGGTATGTTGCAGCGCTGTGGCAGCGGCCTCTTGCTGGGCTTTGGCACGGTCCGCCACTAGCTGGCGGTGCTCGGCCTGGCAGGCCTTTATTTCGTTCCGCAGCTTTGCTGCTGCATTGGCGGCGTCTACCTCAGGTAGGGCCTGGGGCCCTTGCGTGAGGTTTGTCAATTGTGTCTTCAATGCCACTTCCTTGTCCCATAGGGGCTTTAGCACCCGTGCGGTGGAGCGTGATGCGTGGTGTTTGCCAGTGAAGGGGGCTTTCCGGGTGCACTCTTCAAGGAGGCATGTTAGCCCGGTGTCCAGTGCGGAGGCAAGTTGTTCTGCAAGTTGGTTGATATCGGCCTTCTGGATGCTCGTGTCCTGCGCCAGGTCTCGGTGCATGACGCTGGCGGGGTAGCCTGTGGGGTCCATGCTGTGCCTTGTGAGTGCATGTTCAATTGATTGCGTTGCCTGCCTTGTTGCGGAATGCAGTCAGGCAGACAAACGGCGGGGAGCCGCTGCTGCTGACACCGTCACCGCGCACCCGTAGCACGTCAAACTTCAGGCCGCTGATGATGCGCATCCGGCGGGTGTCGTGGTCAATGATGAGGCGGTCGCTCATGTCGGCGTAGCCGGTCCCCACCAGGTCCACCAGCTCGTCGGCGATGGGCTGGACCTTGGGCATGGGGGCGGGCGGCGGCAGCGCGCGCGGCGCCGCAGTTGGGCTGCCCGCCACCGCGGCGGCGGCGTCACCAGAGCCGGCACCGGCAGCGATGGGCGTGGCCGGCGCCAGCTCAGTGTCGAGGCCGGCCAGGACGTTGTAGCCGCGGACCGAGCGGGGCAGCAGCACCACCTGGGAGCGGGAGCTGTTGGCGAGGCGTTGGGCCGGCGGTGGAAAGCAGGGTGAGCAGCGGTGACACTAGCACGGCTGGAGTGAAGAGCAAGAACAGCTGGCGGTGAAGCAGGCAGTGTCTGGACAGGTCATGACCGCCAGGCAGGGTGTATATGACAGCCCGAGGAAGGCCGGCTGGGGCCAATAATGTACAACGCAGGGGGTCGCGCGTACAGTCCAGTGCGCACAAGCCATATACAATGACACTCACATTCAGGGCGGTAGCCAATGAGGGCGATGGCGTCTTTGGTGTCCAGTGCGTACTGCAGCACGTGCGCCTCGTACGACAGCGCGCCAGACGACGCCCAGATGCACAGCTGTGGCGGCAGAAGGCAGGGGGCAAGGTAATGCTAAGCCATGTACATGACAAAGTTGCATCATGGTGAGATGCTGCTAGCAGCACGGGCTGCTGCGGGACCACCCGTCCCGCATGAGAACAGGACGCGTGGCCTGACTGGGTCTATCTGTGGACAGCAAGCGGTGGCACGGCACAGTCGCCCGCAGTAGCTCACCTTGACACGCACGGACGAGGTGCGGTCAGCAGACAGGATGCCGACCGTGTAGAAGGTGGCCTTGGCGCCGGGCAGGGTGGTGTCCTCTGACAGCATCACGGCCATGATCGGGCTGTTGTAGTAGGCGCCCTCAGTCGTGGCCTCAAGCGTGCCCATTCCGCCCAGCTGCATCCGCGCGGCATTGGCGCCGGTGACGCGCAGGTCGGTGAAGGGCGTCTGGGGCAGGAAGCAGTGTGATGGGAGGGGCGGGGAGCGGGGGGATGAGCATGGCAGGGACAGGGTTGTTGCAGCAGGAGTGGAAGCACGCGGGCGCTGGGTGAGCGTGAGGCGGTCAACTGCAGCGAGGATTGAGGCATTCAACTGGAGACGCAGCGCTGTGCAAGCGCGCCAAGGCTGCCTAGGGTATCACCCAATGGAGGTGGGCATGCTGGCAATCATTGAGTGGTGTAGGCAAGCAAGGCCAGGCTGGTGTCGGTTTCGGGGCGCTCTCACCTGGTCCTCGCGGTTGCTGATGACCGTGTCGGGGCGCAGCTTGATGACGGTCGTAGAGTCGAACGTGAAGCCGTGCTGCGCGACCGAGGTGGTGAACCGCTGAAGGAAGGGGCTGTTCTGCAGCATGGCGTCAGCAGCGTCTGCGACCGCGCAGTTGCGGATGCAGGTGCGGAACAGGCCGGGGACCCCGTTGGGCGGGAAGGAGCTGCGGATGAGCTGGTCGGCCTCAGCAGGTGTCGGGTCGTACACGATCACGAGCTGCTTGGCGCCCACCACCAGGAGGACCACGCGCACATCGTTCGGGGCGCACCATGCAGAGAGCTGGTGCACCGCGGCGTGCACAGAGGGTGCCGATGATGAGCTCATCGGTGTAGCGCCACTTCACACCGCGTGGGGCGGTGTGGGTCGGGTGAGGAAGGGGCAGGCCGGGGCGCGGCGGCGCGGGGCAGGGCAGGGCGGCGCGGGGCAGGGGTGCGACTGCGTCGGCCCTGCATACAATCCCACGCCCGGCTGTGTTGCACCCAATAATAACGAGGCCCTTAGATCCACATGCCCCCGCGCGCCCCCAAGGGAGGCGGTGGGATGACAGACGGGGGAGAAGGAGGAGAAGGGAGCAACTAAGGAAGCATATCATTTTTCCCCCGCAGGGGGGCCAGCCCCCCTGCACCCCCCGGAGATGGACAGGGGGCGGCGCCCCCCTGTCGACCCCCTGGTATGCAACGCAAAGGATCTGTGATGATGATGGGGGTGGGGGTGGCAGGTAGGGATTATTACCCGCCCCCCTCGCGGCCCGTCGCTTCTCTTTGACAGGGGGGCGGCGCCCCCCTGTCGGACCCCCCCCCCCCGGGGGGAAACGGTGGCTAGGGTATGGGTGAGAGGGGAGCCTAGTACATGCACCGGCATGCGGAACGTTTGGGTGGGAGGAAGGCGAGGACGCAGGCTGGAACTGCATTGCTGGGGTGGTTGCAAACAGTTGTTGCACGGACATGAACTGGACTCCATTGTGTGGCACAGTTTACAGCATGCGTGGAGCGCATATTGCTTTCTTGGATGCAGCTGGGTTGTGCACATTGGGAAGGTGCGACTTTGAATAATGCGACTCTGTTGCGCTGCGAGGGGTTGCACTGGAGCCAGGTGCACTAAGCAGGGGCGCCTGTTCACAAATGATAGCATCATGCATTCGTGCGGGCTTGTGCATAGAGTGAGCGCCCGTTTTGGAAAGTGGGAGCGAGGGCGTGTAACTGCTGGTTTTGCTCGGCTGTTGAGCCCACTGCACAACCGCACTTGCGCGCATGGTGCACGAGGCAGCTGCATATGATTGCAATGGTTTTCATTATTTTACAATTAAAGCACCGACATAAGAACAGTGCAAACAAATGCAGTGTATCGCATAGGAGCTGGCGGAGTAACTGCAGCACACTTGGCAGTTGGGCAGTTGGGCGGCAGCAGTTGGGCCTTTGTATTGGCACACGCCTGCCACTCGCACTCCATGCGCAATTTGGTTGCGATGCTGCAGGCGCAGCCTAGCTGGATCAGTCGTGGCAGCCTAGCGCGGCGGGGCAGCGGGCGGGGCAAGGCGGCCGCTGCCACGAGCGGTTTCCGGCTGGTTTTGCAACGGCGCGTGGCTAGTGATGGTGTAGCAAGTTATGGTGGGGTGAGCTTGTCTCACTCCTCCTTAAGACACGCGGGCACCTGTGCCCTGCGTAGATATTATTATTATTATTATTGTAGCAAGTATATAAGCAATGTATAAAATGTATACACATGTAATGATATGCTAGCCAACATGTTTTGACACGTCACAGCTGATCTGATGCCACCACCAGCGATGAGCACTAGCGCTCATCATGGGGGCGGCCGGCACAAAGCCTGGCCTTGCGGCCAGCCCGGCGCGCGGTGGCGGCCCCCGGCGGCGCCCATTTGTAGGGGGCGGCAGCGCGCGGCTCCCGCGGCCCGGTGGGCGAAGGATGGGCGCGCACCGCTAATAATAATAATAATAATAATGAGGCCCTTAGATCCACATGCCCCCGCGCGCCCCCAAGGGGAGGCAGTGGGATGACAGGCGGGGGAGAAGGCGGATAAGGGAGGAACTGAGGAAGCATCTCATTTCTTTCCCGCAGGGGGGCCAGCCCCCCTGCACCCCGCGGAAATGGACAGGGGGGCGGCGCCCCCCTGTCAACCCCCCTGGTATGCAGCGCAAAGGATCTGTGATGATGATGGGGGTGGGTGTGGCGGGTAGGGACTATATCCGCCCCCCTCGCGGCCCGTCGCTTCTCTTTGACAGGGGGGCGCCCCCGGACCCCCCGGTGGGAAATGGTGGCTAGGGTATGGGTGAGAAGGGAGCCTACCGTAATACATGCACCGGCATGCGGAACGTTTGGATGGGAGGAAGGCGAGGACGCCGGCTGGAACTGCATTGCTGGGATGGTTGCACACAATTGTTGCACGGACATGAACTGGACTCCACCCGCACGTGCTGTGTGGCACAGTTTACGGCATGCGGGGAGCGCAGATTGCTTGCTTGGATGTGTCGTGAATTGGGTTCGGTCTGCCCATTCCCGCTTGGGATACGACACGGGTTCCCCAGCTATAGGGACGTTGCCCATAGACTATACGAGTATTCACATAGTAGGCAGGTTGCGCAGCTACGTAAGGTTAAGGGAGGCCCGAAGGGACGTGGCCCGTGTAACCCCAAGTCAGCGACAGCGGCCTCGCCGAGAATGTGAATCACGACAGGATGCAGCTAAAAGGTTGCGCCTCTGTTGCGCTGCGAGGGGTTGCACTGGAGCCAGGTGCACTAAGCTGTGGCGCTTACTGCTCAGAAATGATAGCATCATGCATTCGTGCTGGCTTGTGCATAGAGTGGGCACCCGTGTTGGAAAGTGGGAGCGAGGGCGTGTAATTGCTGGTTCTGCTTGGCTGTTGAGCCCACTGCACAACCACACTTGCACATGACAGCGCACATGGTGCACGAGGCAGCCGCATATTATTGCAATGTTTTTCATGATTTTACAATTTAACCACCGACATAAGAACAGTGCAAACAAATGCAGTGTATCGCATAGGAGCTGGCGGAGCAACTGCAGCACACTTGGCAGTTGGGCAGTCAGGCGGCAGCAGTTGGGGCTTTGTACTGGCACACGCCTTCCACTCGCACTCGCACTCCAAAGCAATTTGGTTGCGATGCTGCAGGCGCAGCCTAGCTGGACCGGCCATGGCAGCCTAGCGTGGCGGGGCAGCGGGCGGGGCAAGGCGGCCGCTGCCCTGAGCGGTTTGCGGCCGGTTTTGCAACGACACGCGGCTAGTGATCGATGGTGCAGCAAGTATACATGCGATTATAAACACATGTAATGATATGCTAGCAGTCAGACACCGGCATAAACAAAACACAAACGCGCACACGCAGTGCACCGCATAGGAGCTGGCCGAGTAACTGCAGCACACTTGGCGTTTGGGCAGTTAGTTGGCCGGCAGCAGTAGTTGCGCACATATGGCTTTTCCCTGGCGCATGTCTGCCGCTGTTCATTTGCAGTCGAACCATAAACACAAGCGCAGTGCATCGCATCGGACCCGGCGCTGGCGAGGTAGCTGCAACACACTCATGCTGCATGCAGCAGTCGGTGGGCGTTTGTGGAACTAAAGTGGGCCGATGCGGCGGCAGTTGGGCACATGTGGGTTTTCATTCGCGCGCGCCTGCCACCCGCGCTGCATGCGCAATTTGGTTGCGATGCTGCAGGTGCAGCCCAGCTGGATCGGTCGCGGCAGCCTAGCGCGGCTGGGCAGCTGGCGGGGCAAGGCGACTGCTGCCCCGAGCGGTTTCCGGCCGGTTTTGCAACGGCGCGCGGCTAATAGTGTAGCAAGTATATAAGCAATGTATAAACATGTAATGATACACTAGCCAACACGTTCTGACACTTCACAGCCGATGCCACCACCAGCCGCGCGCGTAACCCTCCCCCGTGACCGCACAGCCCCACCGGGCCGACCATACAGCCACCGTGCAAAAGCCCGTGCAAAGCAGCTAACTAGACCCCTAGCCCCAGCAGCACGGGGCCTGGACACAAGCCCTACGCCCATGCCCACGCTCTCTGCCCTCTACACCACACGAGCCGCCTTCCCCACTCGGAGCAGCTACCTGTACGATGCCGCCACCATTGTTTGGACCGACGGATCTTGCATCAAAGTTGCGGCCGGTGAAGATGGCAACGAAATGAACAAACTCGGTGCTTGCGCGTGGTCCCAACAGACCGAACACATCTACGTCGAACCAGGCGGCCTCAACAGCACCAACAAAATCCAGAGAACCGAACTATCAGCCATTCTCGTTGCGTTAGAATACATCCGCCCCCGACTCTGTCTGATGGGCATGACCCAAGTAACCATAGCCAGTGATTCCCTAGTGTCTCTCTACTTGATCCGCCGAGCCCTTACTGCACCACAACGACTCCTACTATCCAAGCATAAAAACCTGCTGGAAAACATTCTCCACGAGCTACAAATGTATGCCGACGCCGGGGTCCCAGTCCAGCTGCTGAAAGTCCGCTCTCACACAGGGCTCCACGGCAACGAGGAAGCTGACAAAGGTGCAGCCAAAGTCGCCGCCAACGACATGGAGGCCATGGGGCAGGCCATACGCTTAGCACCAGACGAACCGTGGTCCAACATCTGGTGGCCCAAACGCAACTCTGACAATTTCTACCTAAGTGACCTAAACCGTGGAGTCCTGAACTCATTGCCCCCCGAAGCACAACAAGGCTTTACCAATAATACTCCAGTGCTGGAGCAATGGGCGGAAGCATCTGCCAACATGTGCCCCACCCTCAGCAACCGCACCCTCGCCAGCTCCACCAGGCACCCCTGGCTGGTCAAGCAAATACTCTACGCCCGCTACAGCTACCTCTTCAACGCACAGCTTAAATGGCGCTACCGCCTGGGAGGGAACGGCAACTGCCCCCTCTGCCACACCCCTGACTCCGGAGGGCACATCCTCGGAGGCTGCACACACCCTAAAATGAAAGGCGCGTACATCAATCGGCACAACTGGGCAGTCCAGCGTGTCGCCAAATGCATCTCCAAAGGGACCTACGGGAACGGGTCATGGACGCGGGCCCCCTAGCCGACCTGCCACACTATGCGTCTGCACAACGCCCCCCCGCCTGGCTGGCTGCGGAGAGGACATCATCACCCCTTATTACAAGGCTCCGACCTGACATTCTGTTCATCCCAAACCTGCCCGCCCATGAAACACATAGAGAAGGGTACCGCCCGCCCCTGAACAAAGCACGGCTGCCCATCTATATGGCTGTGTGCACATTATTTGACATGGTCAGGTTGCGACATGTCGACATGTGAATTGCGACATACAACATTGCGACATACCAATACTCGTGCCACATTCGCATAGCTACGCGTCCTAGAGCTCATTCAAGTAACATCTCCCAGCTTTGCGGCGGTGCATTGCGCTAGCATAGCCACAAGCTCCCACTGGCCGCACCCTACGCCATGCCACCACCACCGTGGCAACCGTGACACGTTTTGTTGTGTGCCACGGCGTTCCACGCTTACCAGAGGCATATTGAATGCATCCACAATGTGTTTGGCGGGTTTGGATGCGTTTGGGCGGTATGTGCATTATGTCGCAATGTCGTATGTCGCATTTCACATGTTCACATGTCGCAACCTGACCATGTCAAATAACTTGCAAGCTGCTATATCCTTGAAATCGGTATCGACCACGGCAGAGGTTGCTTAGCGATAAGTTGGTGTGTAACGTCGGTTCAGACCCGAGTTCGATCCTCCCCAAATTCGGTACAGGGGAAACCTCCGTGTGTATTCAAATCACGCACAGGCGCTCCGCAGGGACCGCACGGCTCTTCAGTCGTGTCCTTGTCATCCGTGGCTAACGTCAGATAAGAGAGCGGTCGTGAAGTGTCGGCAAAGGGGCCGGACTCTGGAGCGATCCAGAGTTTCAGTTGAGATGTTGCCCGACAGTCGGCATTACCTGATCCCCCAATCTCAGGTACCGAAAGCCGTGAGGGTAGATCATCCGAGCTGAACATGGATAGGACACCAGGGGCTTAATCCACCCCGCTCCCACCGGTGGGCAGGACCGGCAAATGATAAGGTGGTCGTGGTGACTTCCCGCCTTCTCTCGAACTGGGTTGAGAGATGATCAGCGAAGGCGTTGCCCCGTTAATACATGCTAGGCCCTATGGGCCAGCGTTGGGATAATTATTATTTTTTTTTCCTTGAAATCGGTTACAGCTCTGACGTCCGCCATTTGGACAAGCGGGAAGAAAAATCTCAACAACACCAAGAACTCAAGCGACTGCTGGAAGCGGCCGGATGAACGGTCCACTACTCCACCAATGAATGCCTTGCGCTCGGAGTGACTGGGGCCATCCCTTGCAACCTCACTAAGCTGCTCACCTCTCAACTTGGGGTGACCCACACAGCCGCACGAGTATGCGGAGAGAGGCTCCACACACACGCTGTGAACAGTGCGGGCGGCATTATCAAAATGCGCCGAGTAACCAAGCAGGAACTCAAACCGAGAGGTGGGTGAGCCACGGCTCCCCCACACCTCCTCGGAGTGCGTGGTGAGGTAGTGGGGGCGTACAGGAGGCGGGCCTGGCCCACCTCCTCATCTCCCCCCACTCCCTTAATTCACACCACTTGCCTACGGCAGGGTGTATCTATTTCTATTTCTATTTCGTGGTGAGGTGGCAGCGCGAGGGGGGTGGGCCTCCTCGCCCTAGCCACCTTACCCCGATAATCCACGCCAGGCCCCATAGTTGACTTCGTTGCTGCCGCTACAAGGTTTGCTTCATAACCCACCCGTTCACATACCTTGCGACACGATGCTGCAGGACCGCCCGTGCCACAAGCGATTTTCAAGTGCACGGCAGAGCTTTCACCCCTTCCAGTCCTGACTTTCCACACGCCGCCCCAATGTCGGCCTGCATGTACCTTGCTTGCCTGGGACCATACTTCCGCCATGCTCCACCTGCCCCTCAATCCCTGGGGGGTCCGACAGGGGGGCGCCGCCCCCCTGTCAAAGAGAGAACCCGGGGCCCGAGGGATAGGTAGTAATGATCATCCCAACAATGCTAATGCTGCACTTCGCGCCGCGTTCCAGGGGGGTCGACAGGGGGGCGCCGCCCCCCTGTCCATTTCCGGGGGGTGCAGGGGGGCTGGCCCCCCTGCGGGAATACCTTTGTTACGCCCGCCTCAAATGCTCCCCCGCACTCCTGCTCTTTCATGTGGACACCCTCGGGGGCGGGCGGGGGCATGCGGGTCTAGAGGCCTTGTATTATTATTATTATTATTATTATTATTATTATTATTATTATTATTATTGCCCCCGCTCTTAAGGGTCTCGCTACACGTTTTGGGTTACGGCGCCATAGACGCCGCGCCGCGCCCTCGTTCGCGCGCCCGGCGCGCTAGTCTGAAAGCCCGCAACCCCGCGCACCTATAACCCCGCGAAACCGCGCGCGGCGCGCGCGCCAGCGCGAGAACCCGCCCAACCGCCGCGACCCAAGCACGGGCGCCCCACGATCCGGGCGCGGGCTCCCGCGCGCGCGCCAGCGCTGCTCCGGCCGCACGCGCGCCCTCGGAGCGCCGGTGCCGGGGTTGGCTTTAAGCAGGCGCGAGTCGCGCTGCCGCGCGCGCAGCGCGGCGCCTGGCATTGCCGTGTTCCCGCCGCCGCGCTGTCGATGATCACTGGCACCACCGCTGGTGGTGCTCTCGCCATGCACCGGCGAGCGTATCCGCTGGTGATACACGTGAACAGTATTGCTCATGACATGGCTCATGATATTGGCGTGGGAAACGTTGGAAAAACGCACGGAAACGTTGGAGCCCACGTTTGTAACTCCGAGGAGGGGTTGCACGCGGCCGGCGGTGGCCCGTTTCATGCCACTGCTTTGTTTGCACGGCCTGCACATGCCTACCGGTGCTGCGGCAGTTGGCGGGTCCGCGTTGGTGGGGTGCGTGTACGGCCGATGTACGTGCAGTTGTAACCCGCGGATCTTGGCGGCTGCCGCACCGCCCGTGGGTCACCTGTCAGCATGCTTCCGTGCTGCCACTACTGCCACGCCCGCTCAACCCACCGCAGCCGCACACTATCTAACTAGCTAGGGCCGCCTCGCAGCCATGCAGCAATCGCGCACAGCGTGCAACTCCCGCGCGCCGAGGGCAAGCTGCTGATGACAGGTGCGTTTTCAAGCGGCCAATGACAGCAGCCTGTCACACGGCCGCCCCTGCAGCAAGCAAAACAAGCCAGCGCGCGGTTGCTGCCCTGTGTACCCGTGGCGGCTCCTTGGTTCAGCTCCGCACACACATACGTTGTATTTACCGTTCTCCCGTGCACGCGGCAACACACAGCTGCAGGCATCAGTGCAGGCGCGGCGTGGCGTTCCAGGTGAGCTAGCCGCTTGCTGCCTGCTTGTAGATAGGCGTGGCCTGAGTTCCCTTGCTGGTGCTAGCTGGGCTCACTCCGTATCCTGCTCGGCGTGTTTGCAGGGCAGCCATCAATGCACCAGTGCGGTGCTGGCGTGCTGCTCGTGTGTGATATGGACGTTCTTAACCCGCGCTGGTGCATGCCTGCAGGCGCTGCGCTGACGCTGTTGGCTTTTTTCCTGACCGTTGGCTGTGAGTAGTCCAACGTGCGCGTGCGTGGCCGGGGTATTATTCAGCTGGGTTCGTGCGTGCACAAAGGTACCGTGGACCGCATGGTTTAAAGCGCTTGCTCCCCTGCCTGTTGTTTGTCCCGCTGCAGTTGAGGCTTATTGCAAGCGCAACCAGGCTGCACGGCGCGCCACTACCGTGCAGTGAAGTCTGGGCCGTTTCCTATACCTGGTGCTGCAGAGTTCAAAGTGTACAACGCGCCAGCTAACCCTCCTGGCATACTTTTAACGGCGTGAACAGTTCCAGCAACGCTGCTGGCGCATACGGTTCTCGTGCCATAATAAATAGAAGTTCCTAACGTATGTCTTCATAGTTGACTTCGTTGCTGCCGCTACAAGGTTTGCTTAATAACCCACCCGTTCACATACCTTGCCACACGATGCTGCATGACCGCCCGTGCCACAAACTATTTCCAAGCGCACGGCAGAGCTTTCACCCCTTCCAGTCTGCCCCTGCCTTGCCACACGTCGCCCCAAAGTCGGCCTGCATGTAACTTGCCTTGGACCATACTCTCGCCGTGCTCCACCTGCCCCTCAATCCCTGGGGGGTCCGACAGGGGGGCGCCGCCCCCCTGTCAAAGAGAGAACCCGGGGCCCGAGGGATCAATGGTAATGATCATCCCAACAATGCTAATGCTGCATTTCGCGCCGCGTTCCAGGGGGGTCGACAGGGGGGCGCCGCCCCCCTGTCCATTTCCGGGGGGTGCAGGGGGGCTGGCCCCCCTGCGGGAATACCTTTGTTACGCCCTCCTCAAATGCTCCCCCGCACTCCGGCTCTTTCATGTGGCCACCCTCGGGGGCGGGCGGGGGCATGTGGGTCTAGAGGCCTTGTATTATTTGCCCCCGCGCTTATATGCCCCGTTAGATTTTTTGGGTTACTTTCGGATGGCGCCGCCGCCGCGCACCTGGTCGCGCGCCTGGCCAGGCTGCCCGAAAGCCAGCACGCTCTTCTAGGCCCTGGCGCTGCCCCGCGCGCGTGCCGCGCGCCCCAGCGCAAGAGCCCGCCCAACCGCCGCGATCCAGCCGCTGGCTCCCCGGATCCGGGCGCCGGCTCCGCGCAGCGCCAGCTCGCGCGGCGCGCGCCCATCCCGCGCCTGCCGGGCCACGGGAGCCGCGCGCTGCCGCCCCCTACAAATGGGTGCTACCGGCGGCCACCACTGCGCGCCAAGCTAGCTGCCAGGCCCGGGTTTGTGCCAGCCGCCCCCATAATGAGCGAAAAAAATAATAATAAATAATAATTCAAACGCCGGCCCATGGGGCCTGGCGTGGATTATCGGGGTAAGGTGGCTAGGGCGAGGAGGCCCATCCCCCTCGCGCTGCCACCTCACCACGCACTCCGAGGAGGTGTGGGGGAGCCGTGGCTCACCCGCCTCTCGGTTTGAGTTCCTGCTCGGTTACTCGGCGCATTTTGATAATGCCGCCCGCACTGTTCACAGCGTGTGTGTGGAGCCTCTCTCCGCATACTCGTGCGGCTGTGTGGGTCACCCCAAGTTGGGAGGTGAGCAGCTTAGTGAGGTTGCAAGGGATGGCCCCAGTCACTCCGAGCGCAAGGCATTCCCCCATAATGAGCGCTAGTGCTTATCGCTGGTGGTGGCATCAGCTGTGACGTGTCCAAACATGTTGGCTAGTGTATCATTACATGTTTATACATTTCATACATTGCTTATATACTTGCTACACCATTACTAGCCGCGCGCCGTTGCAAAACCAGCCAGAAACCGCTCGAGGCAGCAGTCGCCTTGCCCCGCCTGCTGCCCAGCCGCGCTATGCTGCCGCGACTGATCCAGTTGGGCTGGGCCTGCAGCATCGCAACCAAATTGCGCATGCAGTGCGAGTGGCAGGCGCGCGCGAATGAAAACCCACATGTGCCCAACTGCCGCCACATCGGCCCACTTTAGTTCCACAAACGCCCACCAACTGCTGCATGCAGCGTGAGTGTGTTGCAGTTACCCCGCCGGCGCCGGGTTCTATGCGATGCACTGCGCTTGTGTTTTCTTTGTTATTCTTGGTGTTGGACTGCAAATGAACAGTGGCAGACATGCGCCAGTGAAAGGCCACATGTGCGCAACTGCTGCCGGCCAACTAACTGCCCAACCGCCAAGTTGCGTGCAGTTACTTGGCCAGCTCCTATGCGGTGCACTGCGTGTGCGATACACTGCATTTGTTTGCACTGTTCTTATGTCGATGCTTAAATTGTATGATCATGAAAACCATTGCAATAATATGCAGCTGCCTCGTGCACCATGCGCGCTGTCATGTGCAAGTGTGGTTGTGCAGTCGGCTAAACAGCCGAGCAAAACCAGCAGTTACACGCCCTCCCACTATCTAACACGGGTGCTCACTCTATGCACAAGCCAGCGCGAATGCATGATGCTATCATTTGTGAACAGGTGCCCCTGCTTAGTGCGCCTGGCTCCAGTGCAACCCCTCGCAGCGCAACATAGGCACAACCCAGCTGCATCCAAGCAAGCAATATGCGCTCCACGCATGCTGTAACTGTGCCACACAGCACGTGCGGGTGGAGTCCAGTTCATGTCCGTGCAACAATTGTTTGCAACCATCCCAGCAATGCAGTTCCAGCCTGCATCCTCGCCTTCCTCTCATCCAAATGTTCCGCATGCCGATGCATGTATTAGGCCCCCCTCTCACCCATACCCTAGCCACCATTTCACCTCGGGGGGTCCGACAGGGGGGCGCCGCCCCCCTGTCAAAGAGAAGCGACGGGCCGCGAGGGGGGCGGGTAATAATCCCTACCTGGGGGCCCCAATTTGCGTACCTATGCAAAAATATCACGGACAAAAGCCTAAGCCTCCAAACATGTCAAGCCTCACCAGAGCAATGCCTGCGCATCATCAAATCATGCATTCAATCCGTTGCTGCATATAGTTTCGCCGTCATGCCCTACACGGAAAATGACATACGCACACTTGACAATATGATCGCACGACTGGCCAGAACATGCTACCGCCTCAACCGCGGGTTCCCCACGCGAGCCGTCCTAACGCCAGCAGAAATGTCCGGCCTAGGAGTCGGCTCCCTGCTCCCAATCTATGTGCAGAAAGCAACACGGGCCCTAACATTGGCCCTGAATGACCCAGGCCGCCTGGGAATGGTCACACATGCCCTGCTTGAACTACAGACCAGAATAGCCGGCACTACAGACATGCACAAACTCCGCCATGAAAGCCACTACTATACGACACTGAAACAACTCAGCATCATGCGCGCCTATAACCTCACCCTATGGGACCACGGGGCCCCATACAAAGGGCCACCCAACACACTGCTAACCGCAATCAGCCGCAGCTCACACCCTATCTCACACCACTTGGTCCTTACCTTGACACAAGCCGGCCTTGATTTGCGAAACCTTGTAGGTAAAGAGCGTACACCCGAGGGGCGCGCATGCCTCATTCCTTCTGACATCCTCTTCCAACACCTGCCACGCAACCAATGCCAGCATAAGCACCGAGTGGCCCTGAACCGCCTTAGCCTATGCCTGAGCGCGGAATGCGATGGTGCCCGTGAGGCACCTTTCAACCAGGCTGAAAACTACACATGTCACTTACCCCTTCCGCAGCGATACAGAGCCCTCCCCAACACGCCAGCCTTTGCCGCCCTCCTACCCCGCAATGCCACCCCGGGCGAGCTAACAACCCAATCTACGATGGACGCCCACCTCCAACACATGACCGTATTACACCCCAATACCGAGGCTCAAACACCCCAACACCCAAATGGCCTAGGCCCCCGCCAGCGCCAAACCACGTTAGCCCACATGCTGAGAACAACAGGTGCCCCACCCACAGCACCAACCCAGTCGCCAACGGCAACTCCAACCCAAACTCCGACAGACACACTGCCTACCCCGCCACTAGCACAACCCATGCCACCGCCACTAACACAGCCCACGCCCCCACTAACAACACCAGCGGGCCCGGACGCCCCCAACACCCAGACACCACCCACAGTAGCGTCCCTCACAACGGCCCACCAGCAGCCAAAAAGTAAGAAACAACGACCCAACGCCATCAAGCGCCTACAGCAAAAGATTGATGCTGACCCCCGGCACGACCCACTGCCACCTACCGATATGCGCAGCCACACAGAGAAATCTGGCTTTATACTAAACAACGACCCCGATGAAAATGACTCCGGTCCCCCGAACTTTGTCATGTGGGCACCACACTACTTTGCCAAAGTACAAAAAGACATGCAAGGAACCAACCGCATGCCTCGACTTGGAATTCCCCGCCACCACAGCAAGTTCCCGCAAAACCGCACTTGCCCCAACCCGACCCGTACAACCCCAGCCCACCTCGCAGACCCCTCCTTCCTGGGTAGTCAGGTGGACGACACCAATCCGCTAAACCCCGTCACAGCTTACATATCCGCAAACCCGCCAACAACACCTCCCACCTGTGCTTATGACTCCCGACCGAGATGGGCAGACACTGGGGATTTCATGATTGCACCTGAGCCTCCAAACTGGCCGAACATCACTGGTGCCACACCGGGGGACAGCCACGACCCCCGCCAGGCTGACCACGACCCACAAGGACAAATGCGTGCAGAATATATGCAGGAGCGTGAACGCCTCCGTGCACACTTGGATGACCACCCACCCCAACCAAGACCCTTCAAGCGTTGGATGGGAATCCGACTCCAGCTCCTGACAGGCAAACTACCCTGGCCGACGCAGGCATACCATGTTGCCCAAGCAGCGAAGCAACTAGTGTACTCCCTGTACCACGACATAGAGGAAATCTCGCACATTCAAGCTGGGCCCATCACTAAAGCCGTCACTGCCCCAGAGAAGGGTGACAGTCTCCACACCGAGCGCTACTATGAGGTAGCTTGGAAGGACACAACCATCGTTAAAGGAGCGGCTGAGGCCTACACCCGCATGAAGTATACTGGGACTGCTGCCGCACACATGGGATACGGGCAAGCGTGCTGCAAACATTTCCTGCGCATGAAATGGGACCCCACCAGCGAACCCGTAGACAAATGCCCCACCCTCCAAGGGTGGACCCCTGCCATCTCCGAACACTTGCGGAAACTTGCAGAACCCCCTACACCCATGCCACAACCCAAGCCCAAAGACGCCCGTCTTACACCTGCCCAACAGCAAGGGCGATGGACGCAAGCCGACGTGGCCGCGTCCCACGTCCGACGTACCACCAAACAGAACACGCGCATTGACACCAACCCGTGCAATCCCTACCTCGACGTCCACCCCACCGGAAGGTATACAATCCAAATCCCAGACACATACACTGATGAACGCACCCTCGCACACGTCTACAGCCCTACCGGACGCCACATAGCATCCGTTACGCTAGGCACCTTGCTGACTCTTAAAGCTCGATATGAACACGCCCTATCTACCCACCATGACGCAACCAGCCCGCACCGATCTCAAGGGGGCTTCCCGGAAGACTTGGCTAAACTGCTACTTCGCGCACGGGTAGACAGCAAAGGCAAGACATGCAAGTCGGCCCCCGCACGTGAGCGCTCTCTCCCCGAGTCCCTGAAGCTGGCGCTGTATAACTGCCTTGCCTCGACACACTCAGACCCTGACCGCCCAGTGGGGCTGGTGGAACGGTTTGCCTCTCCACTCAACTGCTCGGGCCGGGCCACTAAATATTACAGCCAACACGCAGCTGACTCCCTCTTCGGGGCCTCACATGATGCGTACACGGCCCCGTTTGATGGCCTCTCCCTCGCCCACCCTGACCCTGACCCAGACGCCTGCACAAAGGCACTGGCATGGGCAACAGCATCGATCGAACACCTAGAACACCAGGCCACCCCCGCCATTACCTTCATGATTATCCCACAAGGCAAAGGCGCCGCCAGCCGGTGCCTTGCGAGTCCACATGTCACCATCCTGGCCCTGATCCCACCTGGCGTATCCGCATCTAGCATGTTAGATGGCCTCGGGGCGGCCGACGAGGCTGCCAGCAGCAAGCAGGGCCTGCAGCTACTCCTCATTGCGAACACCACAGGGGTACAAGCACTCAACTCCAACAACAACCTGACACGTCTCCAAACCTTCCTGGCCGAACTTGGAGCGGTGCCGCCACCGACCTCGCAACCCCCAGGGCGCCGACGACAACCACTGGAGTGGCCCGCGCGCGTAACCCTCCCCCGTGACCGCACAGCCCCACCGGGCCGACCATACAGCCACCGTGCAAAAGCCCGTGCAAAGCAGCTAACTAGACCCCTAGCCCCAGCAGCACGGGGCCTGGACACATGCCCTACGCCCATGCCCACGCTCTCTGCCCTCTACACCACACGAGCTGCCTTCCCCACTCGGAGCAGCTACCTGTACGATGCCGCCACCATTGTTTGGACCGACGGATCTTGCATCAAAGTTGCGGCCGGTGAAGATGGCAACGAAATGAACAAACTCGGTGCTTGCGCGTGGTCCCAACAGACCGAACACATCTACGTCGAACCAGGCGGCCTCAACAGCACCAACACAATCCAAAGAGCCGAACTATCAGCCATTCTCGTGGCGTTAGAATACATCCGCCCCCGACTCTGTCTGCTGGGCATGACCCAAGTAACCATAGCCAGTGATTCCCTAGTGTCTCTCTACTTGATCCGCCGAGCCCTTACTGCACCACAACGACTCCTACTATCCTAGCATAAAAACCTGCTGGAAAACATACTCCACGAGCTACAAATGTATGCCGACGCCGGGGTCCCAGTCCAGCTGCTGAAAGTCCGCTCTCACACAGGGCTCCACGGCAACGAGGAAGCTGACAACGGTGCAGCCAAAGTCGCCGCCAACGACATGGAGGCCATGGGGCAGGCCATACGCTTAGCACCAGACGAACCGTGGTCCAACATCTGGTGGCCCAAACGCAACTCTGACAGTTTCTACCTAAGCGACCTAAACCGTGGAGTCCTGAACTCATTGCCCCCCGAAGCACAACAAGGCTTTACCAATAATACTCCAGTGCTGGAGCAATGGGCGGAAGCATCTGCCAACATGTGCCCCACCCTCAGCAACCGCACCCTCGCCAGCTCCACCAGGCACCCCTGGCTGGTCAAGCAAATACTCTACGCCCGCTACAGCTACCTCTTCAACGCACAGCTTAAACGGCGCTACCGCCTGGGAGGGAACGGCAACTGCCCCCTCTGCCACACCCCTGACTCCGGAGGGCACATCCTCGGAGGCTGCACACACCCTAAAATGAAAGGCGCGTACATCAATCGGCACAACTGGGCAGTCCAGCGTATCGCCAAATGCATCTCCAAAGGGACCTACGGGAACGGGTTCATGGTCATGGACGCGGGCCCCCTGGCCGACCTGCCACACTATGCGTCTGCACAACGCCCCCCCGCCTGGCTGGCTGCGGAGAGGACATCATCACCCCTTATTACAAGGCTCCGACCTGACATTCTGTTCATCCCAAACCTGCCCGCCCATGAAACACATAGAGAAGGGTACCGCCCGCCCCTGAACAAAGCACGGCTGCCCATCTATATCCTTGAAATCGGTTACAGCTCTGACGTCCGCCATTTGGACAAGCGGGAAGAACAAGGGGTGTCAGCTTTGTACAGCTGGAAAATGGGCTGAGCCCCTGATAGAGCAAGGGATGTGATGATGGGCACCGGCGACATGAATAGCACCCTTGCAAGCCCAGCGGGACTGGCAAAGGGGTATGCCAACGCCGTGCCAAGGCACCGCCACGCCCTGTCCACGCCACTCCACACATGAGTCCATGGTACCTCATTCCAAATCCCTCACAAGCACCACAAACGGCTAGCCGGGCTCGGGCGCGACCGGGGCCGCGACGCATTTAAGGCGGGATCGGCACGCATGGTTCGCCTGTTGCACAAACTTTCAACACTCTTGCCCCAAGACGCTTGTCGTCGACATGTTTTGACACATGGATGTAAGATATTCAGGGCCCGAGAGCTATACTCGCGGACTGAAGAAAGTCAAGATGTCCATGGACTCGCGAGGTCGCTTCTCGCTCCGGCCGAGTTTTCCCTGCCGCCTATTTTTCTGCAATAGGAAATAGCAATTAATAATACGTGGCACTCGCGGCTTGCGCCAGTTTGGCACTTTTTGTCGACGCAGGCAGGCACGCAGGCAGGCAGGCAGGCAGGCAGGCAGGCACGGACAGGGGCAATCCTGGGGGGCTTCGCCCCCCCCTGGATCGCTTCGCTCGGGGGGCTCAGCCCAAAAATCTCAACAACACCAAGAACTCAAGCGACTGCTGGAAGCGGCCGGATGGACGGTCCACTACACCACCAATGAATGCCTTGCGCTCGGAGTGACTGGGGCCATCCCTTGCAACCTCACTAAGCTGCTCACCTCCCAACTTGGGGTGACCCACACAGCCGCACGAGTATGCGGAGAGAGGCTCCACAAGAAAGAAAAGAAAGGTTACACTGGGCCTAAGCTCCTAGCGTGAGATTATCGGAGAATCGCTTGCGAGTGCAACCCCAGCACTGCCAAGCCAACTCTACGGTCTGCACCACCGCATCCTAGCCACCATCATCCTAGCACATCCGAGCCACCTTATCCTAGCCAATCCGAGCCGCCCTATCCTAGCCATCACCCTATGTCGCTAGGGAACGCCGCACTAAAGCTGCGGAGCACTGCCAGTTAATTGCAACATGCCAGAGCCATGGCGCTCCTGCTTCGACCTTGGATCTTGGACCTTGGACCGCACCTTGGACGCCTCTAATTCGGACTTCTGCACCACGACCTTTTTCATTCGTGGGATCACCAATCGGTTTCGCACCAATCTTTCGCCTTTTGCATAATTGGGCTTTCATCCGGATTTGTACCCGGGTCCCTTCTGCCGTAAGGACGATTCAAATCGCTAAACTAGTTAGCGATCCGGTGATAGAGAGGCTCCACACACACGCTGTGAACAGTGCGGGCGGCATTATCAAAATGCGCCGAGTAACCGAGCAGGAACTCAAATCGAGAGGCGGGTGAGCCACGGCTCCCCCACACCTCCTTGGAGTGCGTGGTGAGGTGGCAGCGCGAGGGGGATGGGCCTCCTCGCCCTAGCCACCTTACCCCGATAATCCACGCCAGGCCCCATGGGCCGGCGTTTGAATTATTATTATTATTATAATCCCTACCTGCCACACCCATCCCCGTCATCATCACAGATCCTTTGCGCTGCATACCAGGGGGGTCGACAGGGGGGCGCCGCCCCCCTGTCCATTTCCGGGGGGTGCAGGGGGGCTGGCCCCCCTGCGGGAAAGAAATGAGATGCTTCCTTAGTTCCTCCCTTATCCGCCTTCTCCCCCGCCTGTCATCCCACTGCCTCCCCTTGGGGGCGCGCGGGGGCATGTGGATCTAAGGGCCTCTTATTATTATTATCCTAACAGCGAAGTGCTTGCTAGTGAATGCGAATGCAAGACGCCGTCGCGAGCTCCAGGCTAAGCACGAAAGAAATTAGTGTTAGCGGCAATGCGGTTACTTGTTACCGTCGAGACGAGACACCGGTGCGCGCTCCACGCTGCTCCGCATTCGGCACGCCAAACGGAGTCCGAGTGTCGTGGAGACTGCTGCCACTTGCGGACGGACG
Organism: Chlamydomonas reinhardtii; assembly: GCF_000002595.2. NCBI lineage: Eukaryota > Viridiplantae > Chlorophyta > Chlorophyceae > Chlamydomonadales > Chlamydomonadaceae > Chlamydomonas > Chlamydomonas reinhardtii. Next base: position 87,087 of record NW_025061536.1, read on the forward strand.
TGTTCCAGCGGGCGGACGTGTTCCAGCTCGCAACTAGGCTGCTGCCATTCGCCGCGACAACGCGAAACCCACAAAATGCACCCACCTGGAACGGAGCCAGGCATCTGCGGGCGCCCATGGAGCATATGCGTGGGCAAACGGAAAAAAACGGGAGAAGAAAGAAGCGGCGTGGCGGATGTCAGTAACCGATGCCGGCCAACATTATTGACGTGCTTGAAAAAGCGCAACACGCACAGGCGAACATGCATTGTAGAGCCGAGGCCAGTGAGCTAGCCGGCCAAAGTTGCCGAGCAAGTGAAGCAGGGTGGCTGCCTAGCTGGGCCCGGGCTGATTAGAGGGCTGAACGGCGGCTGCACCGGGCGAGCTGTACTGGTAGTATGTACTGGTGCCGGCCAAGCATGGTAAGTATGGGCGCCGCTGCATGGATCCCGCCCCCATGTGCCGCGGCGAGGCTGGCGGCGGACCGCTGTGTGGTTCCCCACACCCGTCCAGGGACCGGCCCACGCACGGTGCAGCGGGGCCGGCCGGGTGGGGGGAACCGTGCTGACAGCTGAGTGGGCGGCGGGCGGAGGGCTGGCCGAGGGGAACGAGGTCGGTGCGTGTCCACGGCATGTACCCGAAACCGCGGAAAAGCCAAATCAAGAACCAAATTGTGCCAATTGTGCGGCCGCGTGAATGCTCAGGCTGCACCCGTAAGCGAGAGGCTCGTAACGTAAGCAAGCTAAGCCCGCGCATTTGCCGGGGCTCTCGCACAAACAATGTGGGCAAGCCCTTGGAAACGTGCCAAACGGAAGTGGTCCAAAGCGGCAATGAGCTGCAGTGCACGCCCATGCTCGTTGGAGACAAGGACAAGCCTATTAGTGTAGCACTCCTGCATGGATGCTCCTCAGCACATCAGAGAGCGTGCGCAAGAAGTTCCTTCCAGACCTGCTGGTCATTCCCACACTTCGGATGCACATGTCCAGACAGCCAGCCCGTGCACCCCGCACACGCCGCCAAAGGAGCGCCCATAAGGTCTACGTCATAGAAGTAGGGATACTGCTCGGACCTAAACCACCCGGACAAACGGGCAGAGAAACTGCAACAACATGAGGACCTCGTTGCCGCTCTCCGCGACGCAGGATGGGACGTGATGTACAGCCCAGACACTGTAGTTATCCTTGGCCATACCGGCACGGTCACACCCCACCTTCATGCCCTCCTCAAAACACTAGGATGCCCCACGCAGTCCGCACACCACACATGCCGTAAACTAGTTCAGCACGCCGTCCACACCACAACCGCCATCACAGCCCTCCACCACGAAATCTACAGCCACAAATGGCCCGGGAGACCACCATAAAACCGTATGAACCGCTGTGGGAAAGGGGCCAGGCCCAGTACGCCTAGGCGCACTGGCAACCTCCCCTCTCTCCCTTGGGGGACAGGGGCTCAGCGGCGGAGACCATCTATGCGGTGGTCTCTCATGCCCTCACGCCCCTACCTCCGCAGAACACGCCCTGTCATGCAGGGAGTACCTATTATTATTATTATAATTCCTATATCATAAGAAGAATAATAATAGAAACCGGACTTAGCCGCGCGGGCGATCCTCCGAGGGTGGGGGGGGGGCCGGGGCCCCGGGCGTGAGGGACCCAGCTTTGTTGTGAGGAGCGTCGCGCGTGCTCACGACATAGCTGGGGCCGCATACGGGAGTGCGCTCCGCGGCGTTTGTGTCGGAACCGCGGCCATTTGCTGTCCGGGCAGCCGTGAGGGACCCAGTTTTGTAAATACAGCGCACAGAATTTGGCCCCCCACTTAAGAACGCTGCGTCGCCGAGTTGAGGTCCGGATCTGCGCGAGCACCGGTGTGTGGCCGCGTGTCCCCATAAAAGGGACCCATATTTATATATAGCAATTACATGCGCCTCAGGAACCGGCAAGGTGGCGCTGCGAGGTTGGTCGGCAACGTCTAACTCGCGCACGGCCCTACGGGCCGGTTGTGTCCCCAGCCAAGTACCATTCGTATAACATCTACTACCGCATTAGAGTAACTCCGGGGCACTTCATTGAGCCGGGGCCGACCTCAAACATCTACATGTGACAGTCGCGTTCGCCAGGACACGCCATATCAGGCCAGATAGTAGCCTGATTACATCTATGCAGATATCTGTGTTGACGGCAATTGATCACGCCCCAAAACAACGCCGATGTTGGTCGGTCAATGTCGTGACTTGAGCGTCGGCGAGCACGTTTTAGCCTGCCGTCAAGCGCTATTGCTACAATAGATTGCATGTAACATATACATTGAGTGGCGGAGTCTGTATCCCGCTCTGCGTTTTGTTTGGGGCACCGTCTCCTGGCCTCCTCAACTGGCGGGTTTGGCTTGAAAACCCCCTGATATATTGTCCTTCAGTTAGGGACGGCGTGGTGGCATCCTTAAAGAACTATCTATCAGGGGGTTTTGGGTGCCGTCAGGTGGGCGCCTCCCTGGGGACACGATTTGTCCTGGAGTGGGAGAGGGTGCAATGTCCCCATAGGCCGACAATGCAATCTAGCATGCAGGGGGCTAGGAAGGGACCAATGCAATCTAGAACCACCGGCGGTCCCTTGACACCCTTAGGGGCACGCCCCATGGATCGCATGGCGGTCCGCCGGGTGGAGGTGGCTGGACGCGTGTGCGTGCACTCGTGCATGCCGTGCTGCGGCCGGGCATGCGGGCTTCAGGGTGGGTCTGGTGCCGAAGTTGAATAATATTATTATTATTATTATTATTATTATTATTATTATTATTATTATTATTATTATTATTATTATTATTATTATTATTATTATTATTATTATTATTATTATTATTATTATTATTATTATTATTATTATTATTATTATTATTATTATTATTATTATTATTATTATTATTATTATTATTATTATTATTATTTGCCCCCGCTTTTAAGGGTCTCGCTAGATTTTTTGGCTTTCGGCGCCATAGACGCCGCGCCGCGCCCTCGTTCGCGCGCCCGGCGCGCAAGTCTGAAAGCCCGCAACCCCGCGCACCTATAACCCCGCGAAACCGCGCGCGGCGCGCGCGGCAGCGCGAGAACCCGCCCAACCACCGCGACCCAAGCACAGGCGCCGCGCGATCCGGGCGCTGGCTCCTGCGCGCGCGGCAGCGCTGCTGTGGCCGCGCGCGCGCCCGCGGCGCGCCGGTGCCGGGGATGGCTTTAGGCAGGCGCGAGCCGCGCTGCTGCACGCGCAGCGCGGCGCCCGGGATAGCCGTGATTCCGCCGCCGCGCCGTCAATGATCACTAGCACCACCGCTGGTGGCGCTCTCGCCATGCACCCGCGAGCGTATCCGCTGGTGATACACGTGAACAGTATTGCTCATGACATGGCTCATGATATTGGCGCGGCAAACGTTGGAAAACGCACGCAAACGTTGGAGCCCACGTTTTGTAATTCCGAGGAGGGGTTGCACGCGGCCGGTGGTGGCCCATTTCATGCCGCTGCTTTGTTTGCACGGCCTTCACATGCCTACCGGTGCTGCGGCAGTTTGCGGGTCCGTGTTGATTGGTCGCGTGCTTGTACAGCCGATGTACATGCAGTTGTAACCCGTAGATCTTGTGGGCGGCCGCACCGCCCGTGGGTCGGCTGTCAGCATGCTTCCGTGCTGCCACTACTGCCACGCCCGCTGAACCCATGGCAGCAGCACACTATCTAACTAGCTAGGGTCGCCTCGCAGCCATGCATCAGTTGCGCACAGCGCGCAACTCCCGCGCACCGAGGGCAAGCCGCTGATGACAGGTGCGTTTTCAAGCGGCCAATGACAGCAGCCTGTCACACGGCCGCCCCTGCAGCAAGCGAAACAAGCCGGCGCCCGGTTGCTGTGCTGTGTACCCGCGTCAGCACCGCACACACACACACACACACACACGTTGTATTTACCGCTTTCCCGTGCACGCGGCCACACACAGTTGCAGGCATTAGAGCAGGCATCAGTGCAGGCGCGGCGTGGCGTTTCAGGTGAGCTATTGCTTGCTGCCTGCTTGTTGGCGTGGCCTGAGTTCCCTTGCTGGGGCGTGCTGGGCAAGCGCATTAACCCGCGCTGGTGCATGCCTGCAGGCGCTGCGCTGATGCTGTTGGTTTTTTCCCTGACCGTCGGCTTTGAGTAGTCCAACGTGCGCGTGCGTGGCCGGGGTATTATTCAGCTGGGTTCGTGCGTGCACAAAGGTAACGTGCGCCGCACGGTTTAATGCGCTTGCTCCCCTGCCTGTTGTTTGTCCCGCTGCAGTTGAGGCTTATTGCAAGCGCAATCAGGCTGCGCGGCGTGCCACTACCGTGCAGTGGAGCCTGGGCCGTTTCCTATACCTGGTGTTGCAGAGTTCAAAGTGTACAACACGCTAGCTAACCCTCCTGGCATACTTTTAACGGCGCGAACAGTTCCAGCAACGCTGATGGCGCATACGGTTCTCGTGCCATAAAATAGAAATTCCTAACGTATGTCTTCATAGTTGGCTTCGTTGCTGCCGCTACAAGGTTTGCTTAATAACCCACCCGTTCACATACCTTGCCACACGATGCTGCATGACCGCCCGTGCCACAAACTATTTCCAAGTGCACGGCAGAGCTTTCACCCCTTCCAGTCCTGCCTTTCCACACGTCGCCCCAATGTCGGCCTGCATGTAGCTTGCCTCGGACCATACATCCGCAGTGCTCCACCTGCCCCTCGATCCCTGGGGGGTCCGACAGGGGGGCGCCGCCCCCCTGTCAAAGAGAGAACCCGGGGCCCGAGGGATGAATAGTAATGATCCTCCCAACAGTGATAATGCTGCACATCGCGCCGCGTTCCAGGGGGGTCGACAGGGGGGGCGCCGCCCCCCTGTCCATTTCCGGGGGGTGCAGGGGGGCTGGCCCCCCTGCGGGAATACCTGTGTTACGCCCGCCTCAAATGCTTCCCCGCCCTCCGGCTCTTCAATGTGGCCACCCTCGGGGGCGGGCGGGGGCATGCGTGTCTAGAGGCCTTGTTATTATTGGCGCCGCCGCCGCGCACCTGGTTGCGCGCCTGGCCGGGCCGCCCGAAAGCCAGCACGCTCTTCTAGGCCCTGGCGCTGCCCCGCGCGCGCGCCGCGCGACCCAGCGCGAGAGCCCGCCCAACCGCCGCGATCCAGCCGCTGGCTCCCCGGATCCGGGCGCCGGCTCCGCGCGGCGCCAGCTTGCGCGGCGCGCGGCCATCCCGCGCCCGCCGGGCTGCGGGAGCCGCGCGCTGCCGCCCCCTACAAATGGGCGCCACCGGCGGCCGCCACCGCGCGCCAAGCTAGCTGCCAGGCCAGTGTTTGTGCCGGCCGCCCCCATGATGAGCGCTAGTGCTTATCGCTGGTGGTGGCATCAGCTGTGACGTGTCCAAACATGTTGGCTAGCGTATCATTACATGTTTATACATTTTATACATTGCTTATATACTTGCTGCACCATTACTAGCCGCGCGCCGTTGCAAAACCAGCCGGAAACCGCTCGGGGCAGCGGTCGCCTTGCCCCGCCTGCTGCCCAGCCGCGCTATGCTGCCGCGACTGATCCAGCTGGGCTGCGCCTGCAGCATCGCAGCCAAAATGTGCATGCAGTGCGAGTGGCAGGCGCGCGCGAATGAAAACCCACATATGCCCAACTGCCGCCGCATCGGCCCACTTTAGTTCCACAAACGCCCACCAACTGCTGCATGCGGCGTTAGTGTGTTGCAGTCACCTCGCCGGCGCCGGGTCCTATGCAATGCACTGCGCCTGTGTTTGTTATGTTATTCTTGGTGTGGGACTGCAAATGAACACCGGCAGACATGCACCAGTGAAAGGCCACATGTGCGCAACTGCTGCCAGCCAACTAACTGCCCAACCGCCCAGTTGCGTGCAGTTACTTGGCCAGCTCCTATGCACTGTTCTTATGTCGGTGCTTAAATTGTATGATCATGAAAACCATTACAATAATATGCAGCTGCCTCGTGCACCATGCGCGCTGTCATGTGCAAGTGTGGTTGTGCAGTCGGCTCAACAGCCGAGCAAAACCAGCAGTTACACGCCCTCCCACTTTCCAAAACGGGTGCTCCCTTTATGCACAAGCCAGCGCAAATGCATGATGCTATCATTTGTGAACAGGTGCCCCTGCTTAGTGCACCTGCCTCCAGTGCAACCCCTTGCAGTGCAACAGAGGCACAACCCAGCTGCATCCAAGCAAGCAATATGCGCTCCACGCATGCTATAACTGTGCCACACAGCACGTGCGGGTGGAGTCCAGTTCATGTCCGTGCAACAATTGTTTGCAACCATCCCGCCAGCAATGCAGTTCTAGCCTGCGTCCTCGCCTTCCTCCCACCCAAACGTTCCGCATGCCGGTGCATGTATTAGGCTCCCCTCTCACCCATACCCTAGCCACCATTTCACCTTGGGGGGCCCGACAGGGGGGCGCCGCCCCCCTGTCAAAGAGAAGCGACGGGCCACGAGGGGGGCGGGTAATAATCCCTACCCGCCACACCCCCCCCCTCATCATCACAGTTCCTTTGCGCTGCATACCAGGGGGGTCGACAGGGGGGCGCCGCCCCCCTGTCCATTTCCGGGGGGTGCAGGGGGGCTGGCCCCCCTGCGGGGGAAAAAATGAGATGCTTCCTTAGTTGCTCCCTTCTCCTCCTTCTCCCCCGCCCCTCATCCCACCGGCTCCCCTTGGGGGCGCGCGGGGGCATGTGGATCTAAGGGCCTCTTATTATTATTATTATTATTATTATTATTATTATTATTATTATTATTATTATTATTATTATTATTATTATTATTATTATTATTATTATTATTATTATTATTATTATTATTATTATTATTATTATTATTATTGCCCCCGCTCTTAAGGGTCTCGCTAGATTTTTTGGCTTTCGGCGCATAGACGCCGCGCCGCGCCCTTGTTCGCGCGCCCGGCGCGCTAGTCTGAAAGCCCGCAACCCCGCGCACCTATAACCCCGCGCAACCGCGCGCGGCGCGCGTGGCAGCGCGAGAACCCGCCCAACCGCCGCGACCCAAGCACAGGCGCCGCGCGATCCGGGCGCCGGCTCCCGCTGCTGTGGCCGCGCGCGCGCCCTCGGTGCACCGGTGCCGGGGTTGGCTTTACGCAGGCGTGCGCCGCGCTGACGCGCGTGCAGCGCGGTGCCCGGGATAGCCGTGATTCCGCCGCCGCGGTGTCGATGATCACTGGCACCACCGCTGGCGGTGCTCTCGCCATGCACCCGCGAGTGTATCCGCTGGTGATACACGTGAACAGTATTGCTCATTACATGGCTCATGATATTGGCGCGGCGAACGTTGGAAAAACGCACGCAAATGTTGGAGCCCACGTTTCGTAACTCCGAGGTGGGGTTGCACGCGGCCGGCGGTGGCCTGGTTCATGCCGCTGCTTTGTTTGCACGGCCTTCTTCACATGCCTACCAGTGCTGCGGCAGTTTGCGGGTCCGCGTTGGTCGCGTGCTTGTACCGCCGACGTACGCGCAGTTGTAACCCGCGGATCTTGTGGGCGGCCGCACCGCCCGTGGGTCACCTGTCAGCATGCTTCCGTGCTGCCACTACTGCCACGCCCACTCAACCCATTGCAGCAGCACACTATCTAACTAGCTAGGGCCGCCTCGCAGCCATGCAGTAATTGCGCACAGTGCGCAAATCCCGCGCGCCGAGGGCAAGCTGCTGATGACAGGTGCGTTTTCAAGCGGCCAATGACAGCAGCCTGTCACACGGCAGCCCCTGCAGCAAGCGATACAAGCCGGCGCCCAGTTGCTTTCCCGTTTACCCGCGGCGGCTCCGTTGTTCAGCTCCGCACACACATACGTTGTATTTACCGCTTTCCCGTGCACGCGGCCACACACAGTTGCAGGCATCAGCGCAGGCGCGGCGTGGCGTTTCAGGTAAGCTGTTGTTTGCTGCCTGCTTGTTTGCGTGGCCTGAGTTCCCTTGCTGGTGCTAGCTGGGCTCACTCCATATCCTGCTCGGCGTGTTTGCAGGGCAGCCATCCATGCACCAGTGCGGTGCTGGCGTGCTGCTCGCACGTGATATGGACGTTCTTAACCCGCGCTGGTGCATGCCTGCAGGCGCCGCGCTGACGCTGTGGGTTTGTTTCCTGACCGTCGGCTGTCAGTAGTCCAACGTGCGCGTGCGTGGCCGGGGTATTATTCAGCTGGGTTCATGCGTGCACAAAGGTACTTTGTGGGCCGCATGGTTTAAAGCGCTTGCTCCCCTGCCTGTTGTTTGTCCCGCTGCAGTTGAGGCTTATTGCAAGCGCAACCAGGCTGCGCGGCGCACCACTACTGTGCAGTGGAGCCTGGGCCGTCTTCTACACCTGGTGTTGCAGAGTTCAAAGTGTACAACACGCTAGCTAACCCTCCTGGCATACTTTTAACGGCGTGAACAGTTCCAGCAATGCTGCTGGCGCATACAGTTCTCGTGCCATAATTAGAAGTTCATAACGTATGCCTTCATAGTTGACTTCGTTGCTGCTGCTACAAGGTTTGCTTCATAACCCACCCGTTCACATACCTTGCGACACGATGCTGCAGGACCGCCCGTGCCACAAGCGATTTCCATGTGCACGGCAGAGCTTTCGCCCCTTCCAGTCCTGACTTTCCACACGCCGCCCCAATGTCGGCCTGCATGTACCTTGCTTGCCTGGGACCATACTTCAGCCATGCTCCACCTGCCCCTCAATCCCTGGGGGGTCCGACAGGGGGGCGCCGCCCCCCTGTCAAAGAGAGAACCCGGGGCCCGAGGGATAGGTAGTAATGATCATCCCAACAATGTTAATGCTGCACTTCGCGCCGCGTTCCAGGGGGGTCGACAGGGGGGCGCCGCCCCCCTGTCCATTTCCGGGGGGTGCAGGGGGGCTGGCCCCCCTGCGGGAATACCTTTGTTACGCCCGCCTCAAATGCTCCCCCGCACTCCTGCTCTTTCATGTGGCCACCCTCGGGGGCGGGCGGGGGCATGCGGGTCTAGAGGCCTTGTTATTATTATTATTATTGCCCCCGCTCTTAAGGGTCTCGCTAGATTTTTTGGCATTCGGCGCCATAGACGCCGCGCCGCGCCCTCGTTCGCGCGCCCCGCGCGCTAGTGTGAAAGCCCGCAACCCCGCGCACCTATAACCCCGCGAAACCGCGCGCGGCGCGCGCGGCAGCGCAAGAACCCGCCCAACCGCCGCGACCCAAGCACGGGCGCCCCACGATCCGGGCGCCGGCTCCCGCGTGCGCGGCAGCGCTGCTCCGGCCGCGCGCGCGCCCTCAGCGTGCCGGTGCCGGGGTTGGCTTTAGGCAGGCGCGAGTTGCGCTGCCGCGCGCACAGCGCGGCGCCCGGGATAGCCGTGATTCCGCCGCCGCGCCGTCGATGATCACTGGCATCACCGCTGGTGGTGCTCTCGCCATGCACCCGCGAGTGTATCCGCTGGTGATACACGTGAACAGTATTGCTCATTACATGGCTCATGATATTGGCGCAGCGAACGTTGGAAAAACGCACGCAAACGTTGGAGCCCACGTTTTGTAACTCCGAGGTGGGGTTGCACGCGGCCGGCGGTGGCCTGGTTCATGCCGCTGCTTTGTTTGCACGGCCTTCACATGCCTACCAGTGCTGCGGCAGTTTGCGGGTCCGCGTTGGTCGCGTGCGTGTACGGCCGATGTACGTGCAGTTGTAACTCGCGGATCTTGGCGGCTGCCGCACCACCCGTGGGTCACCTGTCAGCATGCTTCCGTGCTGCCACGCCCGCTCAACCCATTGCAGCAGCACACTAACTAGCTAGGGCCGCCTCGCAGCCATGCAGTCATTGCGCACAGCACGCAGGTCCCGCGCGCCGAGGGCAAGCTGCTGATGACAGGCGCGTTTTCAAGCGGCCAATGACAGCAGCCTGTCACACGGCAGCCCCTGCAGCAAGCGATACAAGCCGGCGCCCAGTTGCTTTCCCGTTTACCCGCGGCGGCTCCTTTGTTCAGCTCCGCACACACATACGTTGTATTTACCGCTTTCCCGTGCCCGCGGCCACACACAGTTGCAGGCATCAGCGCAGGCGCGGCGTGGCGTTTCAGGTAAGCTGTTGTTTGCTGCCTGCTTGTTTGCGTGGCCTGAGTTCCCTTGCTGGTGCTGGGTCTCACTCCATATCCTGCTCGGCGTGTTTGCAGGGCAGCCATCCATGCACCAGTGCGGTGCTGGCGTGCTGCTCGCACGTGATATGGACGTTCTTAACCCGTGCTGGTGCATGCCTGCAGGCGCCGCGCTGACGCTGTGGGTTTGTTTCCTGACCGTCGGCTGTCAGTAGTCCAACGTGCGCGTGCGTGGCCGGGGTATTATTCAGCTGGGTTCATGCGTGCACAAAGGTACTTTGTGGGCCGCATGGTTTAACGCGCTTGCTCTCCTGCCTGTTGTTTGTCCCGCTGCAGTTGAGGCTTATTGCAAGCGCAACCAGGCTGCGCGGCGCGCCACTACTGTGCAGTGGAGCCTGGGCCGTCTTCTACACCTGGTGTTGCAGAGTTCAAAGTGTACAACACGCTAGCTAACCCTCCTGGCATACTTTTAACGGCACGAACAGTTCCAGTAACGCTGCTGGCGCATACAGCTCTCGTGCCATACTTAGAAGTTCCTAACTTATGCCTTCATAGTTGACTTCGTTGCTGCCGCTACAAGGTTTGCTTCATAACCCACCCGTTGACATACCTTGCCACACGATGCTGCAGGACCGCACGTGCCACAAGCGATTTCCATGTGCACGGCAGAGCGTTCACCCCTTCCAGTCCTGACTTTCCACACGCCGCCCCAATGTCGGCCTGCATGTAGCTTGCCTGGGACCATACTTCCGCCATGCTCCACCTGCCCCTCAATCCCTGGGGGGTCCGACAGGGGGGCGCCGCCCCCCTGTCAAAAAATGAACCCGGGGCCCGAGGGATCGGTAGTAATGATCATCCCAACAATGATAATGCTGCACTTCGCGCCGCGTTCCAGGGGGGTCGACAGGGGGGCGCCGCCCCCCTGTCCATTTCCGGGGGGTGCAGGGGGGCTGGCCCCCCTGCGGGAATACCTTTGTTACGCCCGCCTCAAATGCTTCCCCGCCCTCCGGCTCTTTCATGTGGCCACCCTCGGGGGCGGGCGGGGGCATGCGGGTCTAGAGGCCTTGTTATTATTTGCCCCCGCTCTTAAGGGTCTCGCTACACGTTTTGGGTTACGGCGCCATAGACGCCGCGCTGCCACCTCGTTCGCGCGCCCGGCGCGCAAGTCTGAAAGCCCGCAGCCCCGCGCACCTATAACCCCGCGAAACCGCGCGCGGCGTGCGCGCCAGCACGACAACCCGCCCAACCGCCGCGACCCAAGCACGGGCGCCGCGCGATCCAGGCGCGGGCTCCCGCGCGCACGGCAGTGCTGCTCCGGCCGCGCGCGCGCCCTCGGCGCACCGGTGCCGGGGTTGGCTTTAGGCAGGCGCGAGTCGCGCTGCCGCGCGCGCAGCGCGGCGCCTGGCATTGCCGTGTTCCCGCCGCCGCGCTGTCAATGATCACTGGCACCACCGCTGGTGGTGCTCTCGCCATGCACCCGCGAGCGTATCCGCTGGTGATACACGTGATCAGTATTGCTCATGACATGGCTCATGATATTGGCGCGGGACATGTTGGAAAAATGCACGCAAACGTTGGAGCCCACGTTTGTAACTCCGAGGAAGGGTTGCACGCGGCCGGCGGTGGCCCGTTTAATGCTGCTGCTTTGTTTGCACGGCCTTCACATGCCTACCAATGCTGCGGCAGTTGGCGGGTCGGCGTTGATCGTGTGCATGTACGGCCGATGTACGTGCAGTTGTAACCCGCGGATCTTGGCGGCAGCCGCACCGCCCGTGGGTCACCTGTCAGCATGCTTCCGTGCTGCCACGCCCGCTCAACCCATTGCAGCAGCACACTAATAACTAGCTAGGGCCGCCTCGCAGCCATGCAGTCATTGCGCACAGCACGCAGGTCCCGCGCGCCGAGGGCAAGCTGCTGATGACAGGCGCGTTTTCAAGCGGCCAATGACAGCAGCCTGTCACACGGCAGCCCCTGCAGCAAGCGATACAAGCCGGCGCCCAGTGCTTTCCCGTTTACTTGCGGCGGCTCCTTTGTTCAGCTCCGCACACACATACGTTGTATTTACCGCTTTCCCGTGCACGCGGCCACACACAGTTGCAGGCATCAGCGCAGGCACGGCGTGGCGTTTCAGGTAAGCTGTTGTTTGCTGCCTGCTTGTAGATAGGCGTGGCCTGAGTTCCCTTGCTGGTGCTGGGTCTCACTCCATATCCTGCTCGGCTTGTTTGCAGGGCAGCCATCCATGCACCAGTGCGGTGCTGGCGTGCTGCTCGCACGTGATATGGACGTTCTTAACCCGCGCTGGTGCATGCCTGCAGGCGCCGCGCTGACGCTGTGGGTTTGTTTCCTGACCGTCGGCTGTCAGTAGTCCAACGTGCGCGTGCGTGGCCGGGGTATTATTCAGCTGGGTTCATGCGTGCACAAAGGTACTTTGTGGGCCGCATGGTTTAACGCGCTTGCTCCCCTGCCTGTTGTTTGTCCCGCTGCAGTTGAGGCTTATTGCAAGCGCAACCAGGCTGCGCGGCGCGCCACTACTGTGCAGTGGAGCCTGGGCCGTCTCCTATACCTGGTGCTGCAGAGTTCAAAGTGTACAACGCGCCAGCTAACCCTCCTGGCATACTTTTAACGGCGCGAACAGTTCCAGTATCGTACCAACCTTCCCTCTCCGACTCTGGCCCTCACGCATGGCCACTCTGACGGAGACCACCCCCCCTGACAACCCAGGCCTTTGGCGTAACGTTGTCCTGCCAGTCCCCAAATCCACCATAGAAGCAACACGGACAAAAATAGAACACAACCTTGCGACACCCATCGCCGCCCTGACCAATGCACTGCATCCAGCCACCACGGCAATCCAGTCCCACCTGGCCCAACATGCAACGGGAGCCACCACAGCCGTAGAATTGCAGGACGCCCTACAACAAGACCCAGCAGTTCAGACACCCAACCTTGATGCTCTAGCCGCCCAACTGCATGACATACTGACAGACGGACTGAGCATCCTTGTAGATATGTGCCCGAAGAAACCCCCAGTACGTGGGGCGTTCATCCCGCGCCGACTCAGCAAAAAAACTACGAAAGGCTCATGATGAAATCAAACAACTACGCACACAATGCGACCAACTTAACAACACAACCCCCAACACACACCCCGCAGCAGCCACCCAACCAGAAACGGGCCCTACCCAACCAGAGGCTGGGACAGCGACAACCACCCCTTCCCCCCCTCAGCCCGCCGAGAATGGGGAAACCCACCCAGCAACAGCTGTCACGCCGCAACCCGCCCGCAGCCCACGACCGCCCCCAGGCACCCGTGCCATAGCGGAGTTAATCGAGAAGATTAAAACCGCGGGACAATCCCTACGCAAACTTCTCAAGAAACAAACACAAGATGATATCAAAAAAGCCAAAGCCCGTTTCCAGCACAAACTTGCCACACGAGCCAAACAAGCCCATAAGGACATTTTCTCCACAAACGAGCAAACACGAGGTATCCCTGCACTCCTACACCCACACACCAAAGCACACTGCACCGACAAATCCTCAATACTGGACGCCATCCATACCTACTTCCAGGGCCAGGGAGCCACCATCACTGGACCCCGAACAGGAAAATATAAGCCTGAAGATAGACTGCCCAACAATACCTACCCATTCGACCCTAAATACAAGAACAGTGCCCCTGACACCTTTACCCTACACAGCGCAACCACACCACCAACGCACGCGCTGCTCCCCAGCATTGCTGACAGCACCAACTTTGACTCGTGCATTGACCACCTGAGCCGCAACAAGTCCCCAGGACCAGATGGCATACCCAATGAGTTGCTTCGCGCCTTACCGCAAACCTTGCGTAGCACTCTGCATAACCTCCTTACCCTGATGTGGGTGAGGGCACACACACCAGCCTCGTGGACGGCCAGCGAAACAGTCCTGCTTCCCAAACCAGGAGACCCGCTCCTCCTAAAAAAATTACCGGCCCATTGCACTTGCCAATACTACATATAAACTCTGGACAAGCCTTATAACCGTAGCCATATCTGACATCTCACACGACCTAGACTTATTCAGCGAGACACAAGAAGGGTTTCTGCGGTACCGCAACACGGAACGACAAACTCTAAACCTAGTGCACGCACTAGAAGATGCAGGCCTGACCAAACAAGACATATATGTGATGTATGCCGACTTCTCAAGCGCCTTCAACACAATCTCACACGACAGGCTTTTGGAAATTATGTGGGACCTCGGCATGCCACACGACCTGATTCGTGTGGTCCAAAACCTCTACTCCAATGCGCGCACCTACATACGCTCTGAACATGGCCTGACTGCCCCTATCTACATTGAACGTGGCACTGTACAAGGAGACACACTCTCACCCGTCCTATTCCTGGTGTTCATAGAACCACTCATCCGCTGGCTGCATGTTGGGGGGCGCGGCTACTCCTACGGCTGCCTACCACCCCACCTGAATGCCCGCTACAACTGCTCCTCCGCAGCCTACGCCGATGACCTGGCAGTGCTTACAAACACCTTAAGCGACCTCCGAATCCAATGCGACAAAATACACCGGTACTCTGAGTGGGCAGGCCTCCAGGTTAACCACGCAAAGTGCAGAGTCACTGGTATCCTGCACCACAGAGCCATGCAAGACAAGGGTCTGAACGGGCCCACCTGCAACCGTACACTAAGATCAATGCTGGACAACAAAATCCACATTGGCACCACAAGTATACCCTACCTTCCAGCGACGGAACCGTTCAAGTACCTCGGTGTGCAAGTCACAATGACCCTAAACTGGGGGCCCCAATTTGCGTACCTATGCAAAAATATCACGGACAAAAGCCTAAGCCTCCAAACATGTCAAGCCTCACCAGAGCAATGCCTGCGCATCATCAAATCGTGCATTCAATCCGTTGCTGCATATAGTTTCGCCGTCATGCCCTACACGGAAAATGACATACGCACACTTGACAATATGATCGCACGCCTGGCCAGAACATGCTATCGCCTCAGCCGCGGGTTCCCCACGCGAGCCGTCCTAACGCCAGCAGAAATGTCCGGCCTAGGAGTCGGCTCCCTGCTCCCAATCTATGTGCAGAAAGCAACACGGGCCCTAACATTGGCCCTGAATGACCCAGGCCGCCTGGGAATGGTCACACATGCCCTGCTTGAACTACAGACCAGAATAGCCGGCACTACAGACATGCACAAACTCCGCCATGAAAGCCACTACTATACGACACTGAAACAACTCAGCATCATGCGCGCCTATAACCTCACCATATGGGACCACGGGGCCCCATACAAAGGGCCACCCAACATACTGCTAACCGCAATCAGCCGCAGCTCACACCCTATCTCACACCACTTGGTCCTTACCTTGACACAAGCCGGCCTTGATTTGCGAAACCTTGTAGGTAAAGAGCGTACACCCGAGGGGCGCGCATGCCTCATTCCTTCTGACATCCTCTTCCAACACCTGCCACGCAACCAATGCCAGCATAAGCACCGAGTGGCCCTAAACCGCCTTAGCCTATGCCTGAGCGCGGAATGCGATGGTGCCCGTGAGGCACCTTTCAACCAGGCTGAAAACTACAAATGTCACTTACCCCTTCCGCAGCGATACAGAGCCCTACCCAACACGCCAGCCTTTGCCGCCCTCCTACCCCGCAATGCCACCCCGGGCGAGCTAACAACCCAATCTACGATGGACGCCCACCTCCAACACATGACTGCATTACACCCCAATACCGAGGCTCAAACACCCCAACACCCAAATGGCCTAGGCCCCCGCCAGCGCCAAACCATGTTAGCCCACATGCTGAGAACAACAGGTGCCCCACCCACAGCACCAACCCAGTCGCCAACGGCAACTCTAATTCAAACTCCGACAGACACACTGCCTACCCCGCCACTAGCACAACCCATGCCACCGCCACTAACACAGCCCACGCCCCCACTAACAACACCAGCGGGCCCGGACGCCCCCAACACCCAGACACCACCCACAGTAGCGTCCCTCACAACGGCCCACCAGCAGCCAAAAAGTAAGAAACAACGACCCAACGCCATCAAGCGCCTACAGCAAAAGATTGATGCTGACCCCCGGCACGACCCACTGCCACCTACCGATATGCGCAGCCACACAGAGAAATCTGGCTTTATACTAAACAACGACCCCGATGAAAATGACTCCGGTCCCCCGAACTTTGTCATGTGGGCACCACACTACTTTGCCAATGTACAAAAAGACATGCAAGGAACCAACCGCATGCCTCGACTTGGAATTCCCCGCCACCACAGCAAGTTCCCGCAAAACCGCACTCGCCCCAACCCGACCCGTACAATCCCAGCCCACCTCGCAGACCCCTACTTCCTGGGTAGTCAGGTGGACGACACCAATCCGCTAAACCCCGTCACAGCTTACATATCCGCAAACCCGCCAACAACACCTCCCACCTGTGCTTATGACTCCCGACCGAGATGGGCAGACACTGGGGATTTCATGATTGCACCTGAGCCTCCAAACTGGCCGAACATCACTGGTGCCACACCGGGGGACAGCCACGACCCCCGCCAGGCTGACCACGACCCACAAGGACAAATGCGTGCAGAATATATGCAGGAGCGTGAACGCCTCCGTGCACACTTGGATGACCACCCACCCCAACCAAGACCCTTCAAGCGTTGGATGGGAATCCGACTCCAGCTCCTGACAGGCAAACTACCCTGGCCGACGCAGGCATACCATGTTGCCCAAGCAGCGAAGCAACTAGTGTACTCCCTGTACCACGACATAGAGGAAATCTCGCACATTCAAGCTGGGCCCATCACTAAAGCCGTCACTGCCCCAGAGAAGGGTGACAGTCTCCACACCGAGCGCTACTATGAGGTAGCTTGGAAGGACACAACCATCGTTAAAGGAGCGGCTGAGGCCTACACCCGCATGAAGTATACTGGGACTGCTGCCGCACACATGGGATACGGGCAAGCGTGCTGCAAACATTTCTTGCGCATGAAATGGGACCCCACCAGCGAACCCGTAGACAAATGCCCCACCCTCCAAGGGTGGACCCCTGCCATCTCCGAACACTTGCGGAAACTTGCAGAACCCCCTACACCCATGCCACAACCCAAGCCCAAAGACGCCCGTCTTACACCTGCCCAACAGCAAGGGCGATGGACGCAAGCCGACGTGGCCGCGTCCCACGTCCGACGTACCACCAAACAGAACACGCGCATTGACACCAACCCGTGCAATCCCTACCTCGACGTCCACCCCACCGGAAGGTATACAATCCAAATCCCAGACACATACACTGATGAACGCACCCTCGCCCATGTCTACAGCCCTACCGGACGCCACATAGCATCCATTACGCTAGGCACCTTGCTGACTCTTAAAGCTCGGTATGACCACGCCCTATCTACCCACCATGACGCAACCAGCCCGCACCGATCTCAAGGGGGCTTCCCGGAAGACTTGGCTAAACTGCTACTCCGCGCACGGGTAGACAGCAAAGGCAAGACATGCAAGTCGGCCCCCGCACGTGAGCGCTCTCTCCCCGAGTCCCTGAAGCTGGCGCTGTATAACTGCCTTGCCTCGACACACTCAGACCCTGACCGCCCAGTGGGGCTGGTGGAACGCTTTGCCTCTCCACTCAACTGCTCGGGCCGGGCCACTAAATATTACAGCCAACACGCAGCTGACTCCCTCTTCGGGGCCTCACATGATGCGTACACGGCCCCGTTTGATGGCCTTTCCCTCGCCCACCCTGACCCTGACCCAGACGCCTGCACAAAGGCACTGGCGTGGGCAACAGCATCGATCGAACACCTAGAACACCAGGCCACCCCCGCCATTACCTTCATGATTATCCCACAAGGCAAAGGCGCCGCCAGCCGGTGCCTTGCGAGTCCGCATGTCACCATCCTGGCCCTGATTCCGCCTGGCGTATCCGCCTCTAGCATGTTAGATGGCCTCGGGGCGGCCGACGAGGCTGCCAGCAGCAAGCAGGGCCTGCAGCTACTCCTCATTGCGAACACCACAGGGGTACAAGCACTCAACTCCAACAACAACCTGACACGTCTCCAAACCTCCCTGGCCGAACTTGGAGCGGTGCCACCACCGACCTCGCAACCCCCAGGGCGCCGACAACCACTGAAGTGGCCCGCGCGCGTAACCCTCCCCCGTGACCGCACAGCCCCACCGGGCCGACCATACAGCCACCGTGCAAAAGCCCGTGCAAAGCAGCTAACTAGACCCCAAGCCCCAGCAGCACGGGGCCTGGACACATGCCCTACGCCCATGCCCACGCTCTCTGCCCTCTACACCACACGAGCTGCCTTCCCCACTCGGAGCAGCTACCTGTACGATGCCGCCACCATTGTTTGGACCGACGGATCTTGCATCAAAGTTGCGGCCGGTGAAGATGGCAACGAAATGAACAAACTCGGCGCCTGCGCGTGGTCCCAACAGACCGAACACATCTACGTCGAACCAGGCGGCCTCAACAGCACCAACACAATCCAGAGAGCCGAACTATCAGCCATTCTCGTTGCGTTAGAATACATCCGCCCCCGACTCTGTCTGCTGGGCATGACCCAAGTAACCATAGCCAGTGATTCCCTAGTGTCTCTCTACTTGATCCGCCGAGCCCTTACTGCACCACAACGACTCCTACTATCCAAGCATAAAAACCTGCTGGAAAACATACTCCACGAGCTACAAATGTATGCCGACGCCGGGGTCACAGTCCAGCTGCTGAAAGTCCGCTCTCACACAGGGCTCCTCGGCAACGAGGAAGCTGACAAAGGTGCCGCCAAAGTCGCCGCCAATGACATGGAGGCCATGGGGCAGGCCATACGCTTAGCACCAGACGAACCGTGGTCCAACATCTGGTGGCCCAAACGCAACTCTGACAATTTCTACCTAAGTGACCTAAACCGTGGAGTCCTGAACTCATTGCCCCCCGAAGCACAACAAGGCTTTACCAATAATACACCAGTGCTGGAGCAATGGGCGGAAGCATCTGCCAACATGTGCCCCACCCTCAGCAACCGCACCCTCGCCAGCTCCACCAGGCACCCCTGGCTGGTCAAGCAAATACTCTACGCCCGCTACGGCTACCTCTTCAACGCACAGCTTAAACGGCGCTACCGCCTGGGAGGGAACGGCAACTGCCCCCTCTGCCACACCCCTGACTCCGGCGGGCACATCCTCGGAGGCTGCACACACCCTAAAATGAAAGGCGCGTACATCAATCGGCACAACTGGGCAGTCCAGCGTGTCGCCAAATGCATCTCCAAAGGGACCTACGGGAACGGGTTCATGGTCATGGACGCGGGCCCGCTAGCCGACCTGCCACACTATGCGTCTGCACAACGCCCCCCCGCCTGGCTGGCTGCGGAGAGGACATCATCACCCCTTATTACAAGGCTCAGACCTGACATTCTGTTCATCCCAAACCTGCCCGCCCATGAAACACATAGAGAAGGGTACCGCCCGCCCCTGAACAAAGCACGGCTGCCCATCTATATCCTTGAAATCGGTTACAGCTCTGACGTTCGCCATTTGGACAAGCGGGAAGAAAAATCTCAACAACATCAAGAACTCAAGCGACTGCTGGAAGCGGCCGGATGGACGGTCCACTACTCCACCAATGAATGCCTTGCGCTCGGAGTGACTGGGGCCATCCCTTGCAACCTCACTAAGCTGCTCACCTCTCAACTTGGGGTGACCCACACAGCCGCACGAGTATGCGGAGAGAGGCTCCACACACACGCTGTGAACAGTGCGGGCGGCATTATCAAAATGCGCCGAGTAACCGAGCAGGAACTCAAACCGAGAGGTGGGTGAGCCACGGCTCCCCCACACCTCCTCGGAGTGCGTGGTGAGGTGGCAGCGCGAGGGGGATGGGCCTCCTCGCCCTAGCCACCTTACCCCGATAATCCACGCCAGGCCCCATGGGCCGGCGTTTGAATTATTATTATTATTCCCGCTGCAGTTGAGGCTTATTGCAAGCGCAACCAGGCTGCACGGCGCGCCACTACTGTGCAGTGGAGCCTGGGCCGTTTCCTACACCTGGTGTTGCAGAGTTCAAAGTGTACAACACGCTAGCTAACCCTCCTGGCATACTTTTAACGGCGCGAACAGTTCCAGTAACGCTGCTGGCGCATACAGCTCTCGTGCCATAATTAGAAGTTCCTAACGTATGCCTTCATAGTTGACTTCGTTGCTGCCGCTACAAGGTTTGCTTCATAACCCACCCGTTCACATACCTTGCCACACGATGCTGCAGGACCGCACGTGCCACAAGCGATTTCCATGTGCACGGCAGAGCTTTCACCCCTTCCAGTCCTGCCTTTCCACACGTCGCCCCAATGTCGGCCTGCATGTAGCTTGCCTGGGACCATACTTCCGCCATGCTCCACCTGCCCCTCAATCCCTGGGGGGTCCGACAGGGGGGCGCCGCCCCCCTGTCAAAGAGAGAACCCGGGGCCCGAGGGATCGGTAGTAATGATCATCCCAACAATGATAATGCTGCACTTCGCGCCGCGTTCCAGGGGGGTCGACAGGGGGGCGCCGCCCCCCTGTCCATTTCCGGGGGGTGCAGGGGGGCTGGCCCCCCTGCGGGAATACCTTTGTTACGCCCGCCTCAAATGCTTCCCCGCCCTCCGGCTCTTTCATGTGGCCACCCTCGGGGGCGGGCGGGGGCATGCGGGTCTAGAGGCCTTGTATTATTGCCCCCGCTCTTAAGGGTCTCGCTACACGTTTTGGGTTACGGCGCCATAGACGCCGCGCCGCGCCCTCGTTCGCGCGCCCGGCGCGCTAGTCTGAAAGCCCGCAACCCCGCGCACCTATAACCCCGCGAAACCGCGCGCGGCGTGCGCGCCAGCGCGAGAACCCGCCCAACCGCCGCGACCCAAGCACGGGCGCCCACGATCCGGGCGCGGGCTCCCGCGCGCGCGCCAGCGCTGCTCCGGCCGCACGCGCGCCCTCGGAGCGCCGGTGCCGGGGTTGGCTTTACGCAGGCGCGAGTCGCGCTGCCGCGCGCGCAGCGCGGCGCCTGGCATTGCCGTGTTCCCGCCGCCGCGCTGTCGATGATCACTGGCACCACCGCTGGTGGTGCTCTCGCCATGCACCGGCGAGCGTATCCGCTGGTGATACACGTGAACAGTATTGCTCATGACATGGCTCATGATATTGGCGCGGGAAACGTTGGAAAAACGCACGGAAACGTTGGAGCCCACGTTTTGTAACTCCGAGGAGGGGTTGCACGCGGCCGGCGGTGGCCCGTTTCATGCCACTGCTTTGTTTGCACGGCCTGCACATGCCTACCGGTGCTGCGGCACCAGTTTGCTGTTCCGCGTTGGTCGCGAGCTTGTACAGCCGATGTACGTGCAGTAAGTTGTAACCCGCGGATCTTGGCGGCAGCCGCACTGCCCGTGGGTCACCTGTCAGCATGCTTCCGTGCTGCCACGCCCGCTCAACCCATTGCAGCAGCACACTAATAACTAGCTAGGGCCGCCTCGCAGCCATGCAGTCATTGCGCACAGCACGCAAATCCCGCGCGCCGAGGGCAAGCTGCTGATGACAGGCGCGTTTTCAAGCGGCCAATGACAGCAGCCTGTCACACGGCAGCCCCTGCAGCAAGCGATACAAGCCGGCGCCCAGTGCTTTCCCGTTTACCCGCGGCGGCTCCTTTGTTCAGCTCCGCACACACATACCGTACGTTTAGCTGATCACCACGCACCCCTAAAAAAAAACAATTATTTCTGCACCACGCACCCCTAAACCGGCAACTATTTTGCACCACGCACCCCATGGTGCGGTAACTTTACAGAACCACGCAGCCGTGAAACTGCGGGGTGTGTGGTCCCAAGTGTGTGTGTACAATACAAGGGGCGAGTGCTACTAGCTGACTGCACACCGGTGTCCATGCCATGCGTGCTGTAATCGCCACCGCCACCGCCACCGCTACCGCTACCGCCACCGCCACCGCCTCGCGCTCTGCCCTTGCGGCTGCGGCGGCCGCTTTACCAAGCGCAGCACCATCCTCAAACAGCTTGTAGTATGTGGATTTGCTAACAGCCCCAAAGAACTGGCCGATGGTTCCCTTTGGCGGCATCGAGCTTAGTTTGGCAGCTAAAACATTGATGCTTTAGGTGGAATGGATACTCCGTAGTGGTATTCGTTGTATATTAAGCAATAGCGATGAAGATTTGAGGATTTGGCGATTTTGGCGGAATGGCACGCCCGGGATGGGTATTTCTGTGGAACCCCGCACCCCTCCCGAAACAATTCGTGCAGAACCCCGCACCCCCCCCTCAGGTGCGTGGTATTTCGGGTTTTCTGTCAAAATAATTAATTACATGCGTGGTGATATGGATTAGGTACGGTACGTTGTATTTACCGCTTTCCCGTGCCCGCGGCCACACACAGTTGCAGGCATCAGCGCAGGCGCGGCGTGGCGTTTCAGGTAAGCTGTTGTTTGCTGCCTGCTTGTTTGCGTGGCCTGAGTTCCCTTGCTGGTGCTGGGTCTCACTCCATATCCTGCTCGGCGTGTTTGCAGGGCAGCCATCCATGCACCAGTGCGGTGCTGGCGTGCTGCTCGCACGTGATATGGACGTTCTTAACCCGTGCTGGTGCATGCCTGCAGGCGCCGCGCTGACGCTGTGGGTTTGTTTCCTGACCGTCGGCTGTCAGTAGTCCAACGTGCGCGTGCGTGGCCGGGGTATTATTCAGCTGGGTTCATGCGTGCACAAAGGTACTTTGTGGGCCGCATGGTTTAACGCGCTTGCTCCCCTGCCTGTTGTTTGTCCCGCTGCAGTTGAGGCTTATTGCAAGCGCAACCAGGCTGCGCGGCGCGCCACTACTGTGCAGTGGAGCCTGGGCCGTTTCCTACACCTGGCGTTGCAGAGTTCAAAATGTACAACACGCTAGCTAACCCTCCTGGCATACTTTTAATGGCGCGAACAGTTCCAGTAACGCTGCTGGCGCATACAGCTCGCGTGCCATAATTAGAAGTTCCTAACGTATGCCTTCATAGTTGACTTCGTTGCTGCCGCTACAAGGTTTGCTTCATAACCCACCCGTTCACATACCTTGCCACACGATGCTGCAGGACCGCACGTGCCACAAGCGATTTCCATGTGCACGGCAGAGCTTTCACCCCTTCCAGTCCTGCCTTTCCACACGTCGCCCCAATGTCGGCCTGCATGTAGCTTGCCTGGGACCATACTTCCGCCATGCTCCACCTGCCCCTCAATCCCTGGGGGGTCCGACAGGGGGGCGCCGCCCCCCTGTCAAAGAGAGAACCCGGGGCCCGAGGGATCGGTAGTAATGATCATCCCAACAATGATAATGCTGCACTTCGCGCCGCGTTCCAGGGGGGTCGACAGGGGGGCGCCGCCCCCCTGTCCATTTCCGGGGGGTGCAGGGGGGCTGGCCCCCCTGCGGGAATACCTGTGTTACGCCCGCCTCAAATGCTTCCCCGCCCTCCGGCTCTTCAATGTGGCCACCCTCGGGGGCGGGCGGGGGCATGCGTGTCTAGAGGCCTTGTTATTATTGGCGCCGCCGCCGCACGCCTGGTCGCGCGCCTGACCGGGCCGCCTGGAAGCCAGCACGCTCTTCTAGGCCCTGGCGCTGCCCCGCACGCGCGCCGCGCGCCCCAGCGCGAGACCCCGCCCAACTGCCGCGATCCAGCTGCCGGCTCCCTGGATCCGGGCGCCGGCTCCGCGCGGCACCAGCTCGCGCGGTGCGCGCCCATCCTTCGCCCGCCGGGCCGCGGGAGCCACGCGCTGCCGCCCCCTACAAATGGGCGCCGCCGGGGGCCGCCACCGCGCGCCGGGCTGACCGCCAGGCCAGGCTTGGTGCCGGCCGCCCCCATGATGATCGCTAGTGCTCATCGCTGGTGGTGGCATCAGCTGTGACGTGTCAAAACATGTTGGCTAGCGTGTCATTACATGTGTATACATTTTATACATTGCTTATATACTTGCTACACCATCACTAGCCACGCGCCGTTGCAAAACCAGCCGGAAACCGCTCGTGGCAGCGGCCGCCTTGCCCCGCCCGCTGCCCCGCCGCGCTAGGCTGCCGCGACTGATCCAGCTAGGCTGCGCCTGCAGCATCGCAACCAAATTGCGCATGGAGTGCGAGTGGAAGGCGTGTGCCAATACAAAGGCCCAACTGCTGCCGCCCAACTGCCCAACTGCCAAGTGTGCTGCAGTTACTCGGCCAGCTCCATTTGTTTGCACTGTTCTTATGTCGGTGCTTTAATTGTAAAATAATTAAAACCATTGCAATCATATGCAGCTGCCTCGTGCACCATGCGCGCAAGTGCGGTTGTGCAGTGGGCTCAACAGCCGAGCAAAACCAGCAGTTACACGCCCTCGCTCCCACTTTCCAAAACGGGCGCTCACTCTATGCACAAGCCCGCACGAATGCATGATGCTATCATTTGTGAACAGGCGCCCCTGCTTAGTGCACCTGGCTCCAGTGCAACCCCTCGCAGCGCAACAGAGTCGCATTATTCAAAGTCGCACCTTCCCAATGTGCACAACCCAGCTGCATCCAAGAAAGCAATATCCGCTCCACGCATGCTGTAAACTGTGCCACACAGTGGAGTCCAGTTCATGTCCGTGCAACAACTGTTTGCAACCACCCCAGCAATGCAGTTCCAGCCTGCGTCCTCGCCTTCCTCCCACCCAAACGTTCCGCATGCCGGTGCATGTACTAGGCTCCCCTCTCACCCATACCCTAGCCACCGTTTCCCCCCGGGGGGGGGTCCGACAGGGGGGCGCCGCCCCCCTGTCAAAGAGAAGCGACGGGCCGCGAGGGGGGCGGGTAATAATCCCTACCTGCCACTCCCACCCCCATCATCATCACAGATCCTTTGTGCTGCATACCAGGGGGGTCGACAGGGGGGCGCCGCCCCCTGTCTATCTCCGGGGGGTGCAGGGGGGCTGGCCCCCCTGCGGGGGAAAAATGAGATGCTTCCTTAGTTGCTCCCTTCTCCTCCTTCTCCCCCGTCTGTCATCCCACCGCCTCCCCTTGGGGGCGCGCGGGGGCATGTGGATCTAAGGGCCTCGTTATTGTTCCCGCTCCTATATGCCCCGTTAAATTTTTTTGGGTTACTTTCGGATGGCGCCGCGGCCTGGTCGCGCGCCTGGCCAGGCCGCCTGGAAGCCAGCACGCTCTTCTAGGCCCTGGCGCTGCCCTGCGCGCGCGCCGCGCGCCCCAGCGCGAGAGCCCGCCCAACCGCCGCGATCCAGCCGCCGGCTCCCCGGATCCGGGCACTGGCTCCGCGCAGCGCCAGCTCGCGCGGCGCGCGCCCATCCTTCGCCCGCCGGGCCGCGGGAGCCGCGCGCTGCCGCCCCCTGCAAATGGGCGCCGCCGGGGGCCGTCGCCGCGCGCCGGGCTGGCTGCTTGGCCGGGCTCTGTGCCGGCCGCCCCCATGATGAGCGCTAGTGCTTGTTGCGTTGCTTGATCGTCCGGGTCGTCATCGTGTCGGCCTTGGCGTTGCCGCATTGTCAGGTTGCGGTCCTTCGGAGGCCGTGTGGGGCGGGCGGGTGCATCGGGGCCCGCAGCAAGTCGGTTGGTGTATTCTGATATCAGCTCCTCCCACTCCAGGTCATGCTTTAGGTCACGCTCACGCTCATTGCTGTTTGCCCACGTAACTTGGCGCAGGAGACGAGTCGACCTTGATGAAAAGAGGGCCGCACGTGGGGCATGTGTTGTCTCGAGTGGCCCGGGCGCAGGTGCGGTGGGCGGCGCGTGTGCAGGTAGGGGGCCGGCAGGTTGGGCCGCTGTTGCTGTGTCTGCATCTGTCGTGCCGGCCCCATCTGGGTGGGGCTGTGTCGTGCGTGGGCGAGCCTGCAGTGGGTGCTTGAGTTTCCCTAATCTCTTGTCGGCCGCCGTCCCGAGCCTGCCGTGCGACCGTCTCTACAACGTCCCTCGGCTCTACAACGTCATGTTCGCTTGTGCGTGTTGCGTTTTTCAAGCATTTTCAATAACCGTGTCCTTGAAACGCGCCCAAGGTCTTCCTGCGTACCTGGGCATCTCTCCGGCCTCCCCTTCTGCTTTGCTATTGGCTTCCTCGACTGCTTCCCGCTTCTGCTACGGTTTCCCCTTCTGCTTCCCTATCCGTTTCCTCAACTGTACGTGCTTGCATTCAGCACCTCTATCTCTCCAGGGCGGCAGGGTTGAGTGAGACAGCCTCTGCCACGGCTGCAGGCCTGAACCTGCACCACCCGCTTAGGGCGCACTGACGCCCCTGCCTGCTCAGCGATTGAAGCAGTGGTGTGAGAAAAACAGCTACCGACGTCCTCATACGGCGGCGCTGGGTACTGCTGGGAATCGAAGCGCCCCACTCTGCAAGCAGCGCGCCTTCCCAGCCCTTGACAAAAAGCGTTAAAATTGCGATAAAATTGTCCGGTTGTGTGTAGGTGTCCGCGACGCTTTCCGACAAGCGCAATGCACGGGCCGGAATCGGCGTTCGCGACAGTCGTAAACCCTTTACACGTGGTGCCCAAGAGTGACAGCATTCGCCCAATCATCGATCCCACAGCGTCCGGCGTCAATGCATGCATGCAGCAGCTTCCGTGTAAGCTCCCGAACCTGGCGAATCTCACGCAGTACGGTTACCTGGGCAAGCGGGATCTGGCGTCGGGCTTCCACCACTGCGTGCTGGCACCGGAGGCACGCCGCTTCATGGCGTTCCGCAACCCAGCAATGGGCGCTTTGCAGCGGTACGTGGCCCTGCCTTTCGGCGCCAGCCAGAGCCTGGCGATCTTCTGTGAGCTCACAGCGGCGGCGACCACCATCTTCCAGTCACAGTGCGACCGGCGCGGGCTGCAGGTCCGCATCTTACGTACTGCGACGACTTCATGATCATCGGGCAGCAACACGCGGACGTGGTGGGTGCTTTTGCGGTCATGGACGCGCTAGGCGCGGAACTCGGCTTCACCTGGAAGCTGGAGAAGGACCAAGGGCGGGACACAGCATGCCAGCAGCTGGAGTTTTTGGGCATGATGTTTGACACGGTGCGGCTAGAGATGCGCATCACGCCGGACAAGCGGCAGCGATATGCAGCAGCGCTACGCGCGCTGCTAGACGCAGCGGAGCAAGGGGCGGTGCAGCGGCAAGATCTGGAGTCAGTCGCCGGCAACCTGACTTTATTTCGTGGCGCGGGCGTGCCGGTGGGGTTACACTTTCCAGCAGAGCGTGTAGGACGCCCTGTTCACGCCGCAGCAGCCGGCACCACGCGTCTTATCGCTGGAGCCGGCGGCGCTCGAGGACCTGCAGTGGTGGTGGGAGGTCCTCAAGGCATTGGGAGCCTACGGGGCTCGTGCGGGCAATATAATAATAATAATTACAACGCCGGCCCATAGGGCCTGGCATGGATTAACGGGGCAAGGTGACTAGGGCGAGAGGGCCCGCCCCCCTCACGCTGACGCCTCACCACGAAAGAGTCACAACCTCCGAAACTACAACCTCCAAGTCCTAGGCCGCTCTTCAAAGTCCACTACATCCAAGCCTGCATACCTAGCATATTGAGCTAGGGAAACGCCGCATTATAGTAGTGGAGCACTGCCAGTTCGTGCAAACCGAGGAGCCATGGCGCTCCTCCTCGAGCCTTGGATCTTGAGCCTTGTCTTGAACCTTGGACCTCGCCACTAAATCGGACTTCTGCACCACGACCATTCTAGGTTGCAGCGGGCATAAGCCCGCAATTGCCACTAAGGGCAATTACCTATCGTTCGTGGGATCACCAATCGGTTTCGCACCAATCTTTCGCCTTTTGCATAATTGGGCTTTTATCCGGATTCGTACCCGGGTCCCTTCTGCCGTAAGGACGAGTCAAATCCCTAACTGAGTTAGCGATCCAGTGATAGGTGGTCCGCAGGCGGGGTGAGGACAGTGCGCCCCCAACCCCCCGCACCCCGTGGTCACCTGTGGCCGAATGCCCTTGCCCGCCCGGTACAGCCCGCAAGGCAGGTAAGCATGTTGCAGCCGGTACACCAGCACCTTTGCCCCCCGACTGGCGTGGCTGTCCCACAGCCTCCGCCACGTACCCCGCAGAAGGGACGCATCCGGGGGCGGCATGCGAGGGTCGCCCTCCACCGCCGCCGCTGCTGCCGCCGCCGCCGTGGCAGGCCCCATGCTAGGTCCCGCCCCGCCTGCCGCCTGCTCCTGCAACCGCGCGGACCGCCGCGGCCCCTCACCCGAGTGCTGGGACGGGGACGCATACGACTGCAGTTCTCTCGCCGGCGTGTTCTGCAGCCCGGCTGCCGCGGAGGTGCGGTGGAGCCAGGGGTCCAGAGCCACCGGGTTATTGTGGAAATGCTGCGCCGCCGTGGTGGTCAGCTGCGCCGCTGCACGCTGCCACTCCGCCTCCCGCTCCGCCAGCCGCGACTGTGCCACCGGCTGGGTCCCCGAACCCCCCGCCTGCTGTGCTGGCGCCGGGCACGGCATGGCTGCGGGGCGGGCCGGAGCCGGAGGTGCGGCCGGGTTGGCCGCGGTGATGGCCCGCCGCACGTCCCGCACCGTGTAGTCCGCCAAGCTGACACCCGCAATCCGGCAGTGCTCCGGGTGCACCACCACCCCAGCCTCCGGCGCCAGGAAGTACGGCGCCCGAGGCCACGCCCCCGCCCGTTCCCCTGGTGATGCTGCATCGTACGCCGCCCGCTCTTCAAAGGTCCACAGGTGCCGCGGCTTGCGATGCTGCAGCACACAGGCAGGCTGCCACGCCCCATCCACCGCCGGGGGCAACACGCCAGGCCCAGGCTCCAAGAGCCGCCCTGTGTAGTGGACGTAGGACACAGCCCCCGCAGCGTTAGCCACCCACAGCTGATCCAGGCTAACCCGCCACTGTGGCAGCGCCGCTGGCGGCTGAGTGGCTGGCTGCAGCGGATGCTGTTCCACACCCGCGCTCCGCACGTGACCGACCGCGGCCGCCAGCCGGGCAGGCAGCCCCGCTGGCGCCGGCGCGTCGCTGTACACCCACGCCCACGTGGTGGCGGAGTCCGGGCGCACATGAGTAAGCAGCGCCCGGGTGAGCATCTTCCAGGGTTGCCGGCCTGGCTGGGCAAGGAGGGCGAAGGTCTTAGCTTGCAGGGCAGACAGGAACGCAGGCAGGTCGACGTGGTTGACACCCCCATCCTTGTACGGCAGACATGCCGTTTCCCGCTTTGGCAGCAGGAGCGGGTTCCCGTGCGACACCAGGCTGGCGTCCTCAGCGTGCATGGAGCGCGCAGCAAAGTGGTCCACCAGGTCGGTGAGTTCCTTCAGCTGTGCAGGCGACGGGTTGAGGAAGCTGAAGTGGTAGGCCAGCTTCGCCGCCAGCACCTGCTTCGCAATGTGCACACGGCCAACAAGAGTCAGAGACAGGGCAGCCCACAGACGCGCCACAAACGCCATGCCGCGAGCCCGCCGGGTGTACAAGTCAGCTGCAGCCGCCTCAGAGTCCCACGACAGGGGCCGCCTTGAGGTGCCCGAGCCGCCTTGAGCTGTGCGGTGAGAAGCTGAGTGGGCAGAGCCGACAGGGTTTCAGGGGTTAGCGTGGCGGCAGTGAAACGCAGCTGCATCACCCTGCGCAGCTCGCTGACCACCTCCCGAACCACATGCTCCGACGTCTGCTTAGCAGGCTCGCGGGACCAGTACGCACACCAGACGGCGTACAAGAAGGTGGCCCGCAAAGTGCTCCACAGCAGCGCGCCCGCCCCCCGCGGGCCTGAGGCCCACATACCCATGCGGTCCCCCAGCATGAAGCCCGCGTCCGTCACTGGCGGCGCCGCTGCCTGGGGCGCAACGCAGGCCCACAGCTGCTGCAGCCACGTCCTCGCCTGCGCATAAGCTGGACACTCCAGGAAGATGTGCGTCAGGCTGGCCCACGCCCGCGGGCCAGGTGGCCCGCAGGAATAATAATAATAATAATTACAACGCCGGCCCATAGGGCCTGGCATGGATTAACGGGGCAAGGTGACTAGGGCGAGAGGGCCCGCCCCCCTCACGCTGACGCCTCACCACGAAAGAGTCACAACCTCCGAAACTACAACCTCCAAGTCCTAGGCCGCTCTTCAAAGTCCACTACATCCAAGCCTGCACACCTAGCATATTGAGCTAGGGAAACGCCGCATTGTAGTAGTGGAGCACTGCCAGTTCGTGCAAACCGAGGAGCCATGGCGCTCCTCCTCGAGCCTTGGATCTTGAGCCTTGTCATGAACCTTGGACCTCGCCACTAAATCGGACTTCTGCACCACGACCATTCTAGGTTGCAGCGGGCATAAGCCCGCAATTGCCACTAAGGGCAATTACCTATCGTTCGTGGGATCACCAATCGGTTTCGCACCAATCTTTCGCCTTTTGCATAATTGGGCTTTTATCCGGATTCGTACCCGGGTCCCTTCTGCCGTAAGGACGAGTCAAATCCCTAACTGAGTTAGCGATCCAGTGATAGGTGGCCCGCAGGCGGGGTGAGGACAGTGTGCCCCCAACCCCCCGCACCCCGTGGTCACCTGTGGCCGAATGCCCTTGCCCGCCCGGTACAGCCCGCAAGGCAGGTAAGCATGTTGCAGCCGGTACACCAGCACCTTTGCCCCCCGACTGGCGTGGCTGTCCCACAGCCTCCGCCACGTACCCCGCAGAAGGGACGCATCCGGGGGCGGCATGCGAGGGTCGCCCTCCACCGCCGCCGCTGCTGCCGCCGCCGCCGTGGCAGGCCCCATGCTAGGTCCCGCCCCGCCTGCCGCCTGCTCCTGCAACCGCGCGGACCGCCGCGGCCCCTCACCCGAGTGCTGGGACGGGGACGCATACGACTGCAGTTCTCTCGCCGGCGTGTTCTGCAGCCCGGCTGCCGCGGAGGTGCGGTGGAGCCAGGGGTCCAGAGCCACCGGGTTATTGTGGAAATGCTGCGCCGCCGTGGTGGTCAGCTGCGCCGCTGCACGCTGCCACTCCGCCTCCCGCTCCGCCAGCCGCGACTGTGCCACCGGCTGGGTCCCCGAACCCCCCGCCTGCTGTGCTGGCGCCGGGCACGGCATGGCTGCGGGGCGGGCCGGAGCCGGAGGTGCGGCCGGGTTGGCCGCGGTGATGGCCCGCCGCACGTCCCGCACCGTGTAGTCCGCCAAGCTGACACCCGCAATCCGGCAGTGCTCCGGGTGCACCACCACCCCAGCCTCCGGCGCCAGGAAGTACGGCGCCCGAGGCCACGCCCCCGCCCGTTCCCCTGGTGATGCTGCATCGTACGCCGCCCGCTCTTCAAAGGTCCACAGGTGCCGCGGCTTGCGATGCTGCAGCACACAGGCAGGCTGCCACACCCCATCCACCGCCGGGGGCAACACGCCAGGCCCAGGCTCCAAGAGCCGCCCTGTGTAGTGGACGTAGGACACAGCCCCCGCAGCGTTAGCCACCCACAGCTGATCCAGGCTAACCCGCCACTGTGGCAGCGCCGCTGGCGGCTGAGTGGCTGGCTGCAGCGGATGCTGTTCCACACCCGCGCTCCGCACGTGACCGACCGCGGCCGCCAGCCGGGCAGGCAGCCCCGCTGGCGCCGGCGCGTCGCTGTACACCCACGCCCACGTGGTGGCGGAGTCCGGGCGCACATGAGTAAGCAGCGCCCAGGTGAGCATCTTCCAGGGTTGCCGGCCTGGCTGGGCAAGGAGGGCGAAGGTCTTAGCTTGCAGGGCAGACAGGAACGCAGGCAGGTCGACGTGGTTGACACCCCCATCCTTGTACGGCAGACATGCCGTTTCCCGCTTTGGCAGCAGGAGCGGGTTCCCGTGCGACACCAGGCTGGCGTCCTCAGCGTGCATGGAGCGCGCAGCAAAGTGGTCCACCAGGTCGGTGAGTTCCTTCAGCTGTGCAGGCGACGGGTTGAGGAAGCTGAAGTGGTAGGCCAGCTTCGCCGCCAGCACCTGCTTCGCAATGTGCACACGGCCAACAAGAGTCAGAGACAGGGCAGCCCACAGACGCGCCACAAACGCCATGCCGCGAGCCCGCCGGGTGTACAAGTCAGCTGCAGCCGCCTCAGAGTCCCACGACAGGGGCCGCCTTGAGGTGCCCGAGCCGCCTTGAGCTGTGCGGTGAGAAGCTGAGTGGGCAGAGCCGACAGGGTTTCAGGGGTTAGCGTGGCGGCAGTGAAACGCAGCTGCATCACCCTGCGCAGCTCGCTGACCACCTCCCGAACCACATGCTCCACATGCTCCACATGCTTAGCAGGCTCGCGGGACCAGTACGCACACCAGACGGCGTACAAGAAGGTGGCCCGCAAAGTGCTCCACAGCAGCGCGCCCGCCCCCCGCGGGCCTGAGGCCCACATACCCATGCGGTCCCCCAGCATGAAGCCCGCGTCCGTCACTGGCGGCGCCGCTGCCTGGGGCGCAACGCAGGCCCACAGCTGCTGCAGCCACGTCCTCGCCTGCGCATAAGCTGGACACTCCAGGAAGATGTGCGTCAGGCTGGCCCACGCCCGCGGGCCAGGTGGCCCGCAGGAATAATAATAATAATAATTACAACGCCGGCCCATAGGGCCTGGCATGGATTAACGGGGCAAGGTGACTAGGGCGAGAGGGCCCGCCCCCCTCACGCTGACGCCTCACCACGAAAGAGTCACAACCTCCGAAACTACAACCTCCAAGTCCTAGGCCGCTCTTCAAAGTCCACTACATCCAAGCCTGCACACCTAGCATATTGAGCTAGGGAAACGCCGCATTGTAGTAGTGGAGCACTGCCAGTTCGTGCAAACCGAGGAGCCATGGCGCTCCTCCTCGAGCCTTGGATCTTGAGCCTTGTCATGAACCTTGGACCTCGCCACTAAATCGGACTTCTGCACCACGACCATTCTAGGTTGCAGCGGGCATAAGCCCGCAATTGCCACTAAGGGCAATTACCTATCGTTCGTGGGATCACCAATCGGTTTCGCACCAATCTTTCGCCTTTTGCATAATTGGGCTTTTATCCGGATTCGTACCCGGGTCCCTTCTGCCGTAAGGACGAGTCAAATCCCTAACTGAGTTAGCGATCCAGTGATAGGTGGCCCGCAGGCGGGGTGAGGACAGTGTGCCCCCAACCCCCCGCACCCCGTGGTCACCTGTGGCCGAATGCCCTTGCCCGCCCGGTACAGCCCGCAAGGCAGGTAAGCATGTTGCAGCCGGTACACCAGCACCTTTGCCCCCCGACTGGCGTGGCTGTCCCACAGCCTCCGCCACGTACCCCGCAGAAGGGACGCATCCGGGGGCGGCATGCGAGGGTCGCCCTCCACCGCCGCCGCTGCTGCCGCCGCCGCCGTGGCAGGCCCCATGCTAGGTCCCGCCCCGCCTGCCGCCTGCTCCTGCAACCGCGCGGACCGCCGCGGCCCCTCACCCGAGTGCTGGGACGGGGACGCATACGACTGCAGTTCTCTCGCCGGCGTGTTCTGCAGCCCGGCTGCCGCGGAGGTGCGGTGGAGCCAGGGGTCCAGAGCCACCGGGTTATTGTGGAAATGCTGCGCCGCCGTGGTGGTCAGCTGCGCCGCTGCACGCTGCCACTCTGCCTCCCGCTCCGCCAGCCGCGACTGTGCCACCGGCTGGGGCCCCGAATCCCCCGCCTGCTGTGTTGGCGCCGGGCACGGCATGGCTGCGGGGCGGGCCGGAGCCGGAGGTGCGGCCGGGTTGGCCGCGGTGATGGCCCGCCGCACGTCCCGCACCGTGTAGTCCGCTAAGCTGACACCCGCAATCTGGCAGTGCTCCGGGTGCACCACCACCCCAGCCTCCGGCGCCAGGAAGTACGGCGCCCGAGGCCACGCCCCCGCCCGTTCCCCTGGTGATGATAATAATAATAATAGGTACTCCCTGCATGACAGGGCGTGTTCTGCGGAGGTAGGGGTGTGAGGGCGTGAGAGACCACCGCATAGATGGTCTCCGCCGCTGAGCCCCTGTCCCCCAAGTGAGAGAGGGGAGGTTGCCAGTGCGCCTAGGCGTACTGGGCCTGGCCCCTTTCCCACAGCGGGTCATACGGTTTTATGGTGGTCTCCCGGGCCATTTGTGGCTGTAGATTTCGCGGCGGAGGGCTGTGATGGCGGTTGTGGTGTGGACGGCGTGCTGAACTAGTTTACGGCATGTGCTGTGTGCGGACTGTGTGGGGCATCCGAGTGTTTTGAGGAGGGCATGAAGGTGGGGTGTGACCGTGCCAGTATGGCCAAGGCTAATTATAGTGTCTGGGCTGTACATCACGTCCCAGCCTGCGTCGCGGAGAGCGGCCACGAGGTCTTCGTGTTGTTGCAGTTTCTCTGCGCGTTTGTCCGGGTGGTTTAGGTCCGAGCAGTATCCGACTTCTATGACGTAGACCTTATGGGCGCTCCTTTGTCGGCGTGTGCGGGGTGCACGGGCTGGCAGTCCGGACATGTGCATCCGGAGTGTGGGAATGACCAGCAGGTCTGGACGGAACTTCTTACGCACGCTCTCTGGCGTGCTGGGGAGCATCCACGCAGGGATGCGGGTTCCCCCGCTGTAAGTGGGGGCATCCTTACCGGCGTCCATGTACATAACGCAGCCTCCATAGTGGCCCTGACTTATTGCTTTCGCTATCCGCTGGACAGCGCGGTTGTGACGCGCAATGTAGGCTGCTTTCATGCGTGGGTGGGTGCAGCCGCCCAGGGTGTGCGTGCCACCGTCGTCGCCGCGGCACAGGGGGCATTCGCCGCCTGCGCAGCCGGGCATGGGGTGTTTTACTCTTGCGGCCCGCTTGGCATTCCAGGAGAGGCCCCAGCGGTATTTGAACGCGCAGCGGGCCTCTTCAAATGAGAACTTGTCGAACAGGTTTAGGCCGTAGCGTTCGTCGATGTGCTTCCTCGCTGCCTCCCATAGTTCCGCGTACAGTCCTGATTTGGTATAACCGGTCGCGGTGGATTTACGGGCCATTTTCTTCAGGTCGCGATTGAGGTCGTTGGCGTAGCGCAACCGTTCTTCCAAATTGCCATTGTGCTCCACAATTTCCTTCTGGGCAATCCATCCCTCTAAGGGTTCATATGGGTGCGAGTATAGAGTTTCTGTCGCATCCGGCTGCACTGTTCTGGTGGCCACAGCCTGTGCCGCTTCATCCGCTTTCTGATTTCCTACGCATGTGTCTGTCTGGTGCGAACGTACGTGATAAAATGATGTCTTGTGTCCAGCTAGGGCACGTTCCGCAAGTTGGTCGACTATGGTCCCAAACATCTCGCGGTGCTTGCTTACGTGGAGTGACTCGGGCTCCATAATGGCGCGACGGAGGATGAACAGACTGACAAGACTGTCGGTGTAGACCCGCAGGTGAGGTGTGTCGCGATGGAGGCGGAGCGCCGTGCGTATGGCGGATGATTCACACCGAAGGATGGTGCTCAGGGGTGTGTTGAAGGCGATGTCTTCATCAATGTGCGTGGCGCGGTTGTCGCTGGCGTCCCAGACCGCCGCTCCCAGGCCCGTGTACTCTCGTGTGTGTGGTACTTTGCTCCCGTCGGTAAAGACCGCGGAGCCTCGTGTGTGTGCGAGCGGGACATAAGCGCGGTAGAGGGTTGCAAGCTCCGTAGGGGATGGTAGAGTGGGGGCATCGCGAGGGGGCTGGGGCTGGGGCGTCTGGCTGCTCTGGGCGAGGATGCGCCGTTTTAACTTCCGGGGGGTTGGGGGCCACGGGTTGGGTGTGTCTGGGTCCGTGGGGGGTTTACGGGTAGCTAGGTGCGGGGTGTGCCCGAGCGCGTCCGCTAGGGCGAGTGCAAGCCCACTCTCCAGGGCCTGATTGAGGAGGAGGCGGCCCCTTTCGTTTGTCACGCACAGGAGGTGGAGTCCACGTCGGTGAGCGGGGAGCTCCTGCGGCTGGCCTAGGCCTAGGCCTGCCCAGGCGTGCGCCGGTTTGATGTGCCCCAGGTCGTGGACCAGTGGGTGCTGGAGCCAGGCTGTGTAGCCGCTGGTGTCGCCATACGGGACCACCACGACGGACAGGTGCGGTGTGTGCGGTGTTGCCGCCTCGGCGCTGGCGACCGCCCACGCCATGGCCAGGCTGGTGTGCTCGGGTTGTGGGGGTGGGTGAACGAAGGAGATTCCATCTAGCGTGCGGCTGTAGCAGTCGTGGGCGGCCCCGAACTCGGAATCTTGCGGGTGGGTAGTGTAGTATGCTGGGATGTCGCAGTGGGCGTTGAGGGGAGATGCGAATGCCTCCGTCTGGAACTTGATATGGGACGTGAGCGTGGACATCAGGTCGGGGCAGAGGGTTACCTCGTGCGCTGGGTTGGTGGAACTCTCCTTGTGGCGTTTGCTGGGGCGGTACCGTATAATCAGGGAGGCCAGAGCGGCAGCAAACCTTTCCGGGGGGTGAGTGGGGTTAAGGGTCCTGTACCGGGCGTGGAGTAGGGCAAGTCGGGCAGCGCTAACGGTTCCTATGCAGCGTCCGTCCGGGCCGTAGACCCTGGCGGGGGGGTCGGGGTCTTGGGGGAGGCCGGACGGCGTGCCTGTGGCGCTGCCCGGCTCACGTGTGCCCATTTGAATACAGTATTGACCTGTCGGGTGGATGTCTGTGTCCGGGTTACAGGATTTGACGTCGATGGTGCTGCACCGGAGGATCGCACGTTTGCGTGCGGCTTCGCTGGGTGCTGGGTCTCGCCATCTGCCCTGGCGCTGCTTACTGGTGAGGTGATTG
>NW_025061536.1:123916-126049 GCF_000002595.2 Chlamydomonas reinhardtii
CACCGAACCCTATAGCGACAGCGTTCTGCCCAGGGGGGCTCCTCGGGCGGTGGGCCCTGCTTTCGTTTTCGCTTGGGCGGCGGGGCGTTAGTTTTGTGGGTCATGGGTCCGCTGACGACGGCTGCGATAATGTCGTCGCGGTTAGTTAGATGGGCGGTGATGTGCTGTGCTGCCTGTACCCCAGCGATGGACTGGGGTAGGCGGCCATTCAGCGCATTGTCTCTGACTTTGCGCCACGCAGGGCGGGAGCTTGGCTGCGCGGCTGCGCTGTCTCTCCTGGGTGCGGCTGCCCGTGTGGGGGCCCGCGGCTGAATAGCATGGTGAGTGTACGGGCAGCGAGTGGGTTGGGAGCCGCGTTTACGCCGGTTATGCGAGTGTGCGGGCGCGGGCGGTGGGGCTGTGGCGGGGCAGCCATCGGGTAGGTACAGCCGCTGGTACGTGGGAGCAGCAGGTTGCTGGTATGGCCGGGTATTTAGTAGCGCGTGGACTGTGTGGGTGTGTGGGCCGGTGATTAGTGCGCGGGCTGGCATTTGCCTGATTGGGGACCTCCAGGTCCCCGTCCATCGCGTGGTCCCTAGGGTTTTGCATTGTTGGGCGAGTGGGGCGAACTCCCTCGCGGCACTCATGTAGAAAGCTAGGTCCTTTGTGGGGTCGGACGGATCATGAACCGTAGAGCCGGGTAGGGCGTCATCATTGGCTACGACCCCGGGGTTGCTTGTGCGTGTGTCGTGTTTGATGAAGTGAGAATGACGTTGCTTTGCCGTTTGCTTCTGTTTTGCCTGCAGGACTTCTAGGGAAGGCTTTGGTGGAGCCGCGGGGCTCGGTAGTGCCTCTTGCCAGCGGGCCAGGAGGGAGGTGAGAGTTCGTTGGGGTATGGGTTTAGGTAGGTCTCCAGCTGAATGGAGGTCGGCCTTGGAGACGCCGGCGGGCAGGGTGCGGCTTTGCATGGGGAGGGGTTTGTGGCCCATAGATTTGGGGGGTGCTTCTGCCGGTTTACACAGGGCGATGGTAAATCGGTTTAAGGCCCTCTTGTGCTTGTCTTTCACCCTGCCTTTTGGGAACCGCCGGTCAAGCTGCGTGGTGTCAATAATGTGCCGCCCTGTGTTTGCGTCCACCAGGTCCGCCAGGTTCAGTCCAAGGTCGATGGTCAAGGGGCTGATCCAGTCGGCGCGAAGGTAGGCGGGCGTGGTGGCTTCAGCGGCCCGTAGTTTAGAGACAAGGGCTGGTAGGGCGGCAGTGAATTCTTTGCCTTGCAGCATGGCAAGTAGGTCGTGGTCCTGTAGAAGTGTGAGTTGTTTAAGGGTGACAAAAAATTGACCCGCCCTTTTCATGTCGTGCAGTGGGAGGTCACTTCCTGCGTGCGCGGCCTGTAGGTGGAGCAGGCGGCGTGTCACGACACCAAGCCGGCCGGTGTCGTTGAGCGAGATTACGAGTAGCCTCGAGGCTCTCTGCACGTATTCTTCCCGGAGTGAGCCGATCCCGAGGCCGCCTAGCTCGGCGGGTAGTAGGATGGCCCGGGTGGCGCAATCGCGTGGTAGACCGACGCATCTTCGAGCGATGCCTGCGATTTGGGCGTCCAAGGCCCGAATGTCTGGCTGCGTGTAGGCCATGGTTGGTAAGGAGTAGGCCACTTTGGCTTTCAGGCACTGTTTAATGAGCATGTAGCATTGGCGTGGGAGTTTTCGGTACCTGCTCAGCTCCTCGCCGGCGTCGGTTAGGTCGGCTTTGACCGCTTTCAGTTGGGAGCGCCAGTCTAGTGTCATAGTGATTTCAACACCGAGGTATCGGTAGGGCTTGTGCGGGGGGATGTAAGGGAGGGTGATGGCGGATCGCTTGCCGTCTTTGGTGCATGTGCCGACATGGATGTGGCCCGCCAGGAGGCGTTTGAGGGTGCGGTCACAGGCGGGGCCCTTAATGCTCTTGTCCGTACTGTTGGCGCTTGCATAGTGGTGTAGTATGCCAGTGCACGCGCTCTTGTCGCGGTTGATGCGCATGCCGCCCCAGGCAGCGTACCGGGCGATCTTGTCAGTTTGGCACCTAAGGTTGTCTCGGGAGTTGGCAGCTACAGTCAGGTCGTCCGCGTAGCCTAGGGACGAGCAGTTATGTTCATCGTTTTCGCTGTTGGTGAGACAG
>NW_025061536.1:126731-127913 GCF_000002595.2 Chlamydomonas reinhardtii
GCTTCGCTGTGGATGAGAAGATCTGTGCACGCTTCAGTTGCCGCCCGGGTGACTAAGCTGGTATACAGCTTGTACAGTGTGTTGCACAGCGCAATAGGCCTGTAGTTAGAGATGGAGAGCGGGTCTGCCTTTTTGTACAGGAGAATGGTGTCGCTTGTGGACCAGCCGGCCGGGAGTTCGGCCTTAATCCACGCGACGCACATGAGGGTATGGACAGCGGATTGTAACGCCTCTGGCATGCACTTCAGTAGCTCGTTCGGGATGCCGTCCGGGCCGGGGCTTTTATTGCGGGAGAGGGCCTGCATGCACCTCTGGAAGTTGCTGGAGTCGGCGACGTTGGGCAGCAGGGACTGAGCGTCTGGGTGTGCTGTGCGGGCCAGTAGGAAGCCGCCGTCGGGCGCTCCGGGTTCGTTCCACGGGAAAGTTGTGTCCTTGTCCTCGGGTCTGTAGCGGCCGGTGCGCTGGCCTCCGGTAGGTTCCGCGGCTGCCTGGAAGTGGGCGTGGAGCGCGTCGTTGATGTCAGAACTGGTTGTGGCTATGTGTTGGGTTGCGGGGTGCCGCACAGCCGTGAGGTTTTGCCGGGGCCCTGATTTTCCGAGCATAATTTTGGCTGCCTTGCTTTGTGAAGTTGCAAAGAGTTTGGACATCTTAGTCAGCCATTTGCTAGCGGCCTTGGCGCTGGCTTCTTTCTGTGTGGTGCGGCGTGTTTTGAGTGCGTCTTGCCACTCCTGCCGGGCGGCAGTGGCGGGCGCGGGCGTCGCGGGGGGCTCGGGTTGTGAGGGATTGGGGGCCGTTGGAGGCGGGATTGCGGGTTCCTGCAGTTGAGCCGCCCGCACGAGGGCGAGGTACTGTTGCTTTTTTTGTTTTTCGATTGCTATCAAGCGCTTGAGTTTCTTTGCTTCTGTTCGGGAAGGCTTCGCTCTGGAGGTCCGAGGTGGTTTCTGGGGGCACGTTTGCAGCATGAGTTTTGCCCCGACGGCAAGCGCTCCATATAGAGCGGTAGAGGCGGCGTTGAGGTCGATGGCGGAGAGTTGAGCGCGTGCGCCGGTTATGATGTCATGGGCAGTGCGTGTCGATGCCGTGGAGTTGGAGTGGTGAGAGATTGCGGCTACGGTGGAGTCGATGATTTGTTGCGCGCTGCAGTTGGGTAGGGCAAGTGGGCAGTTGGGTAGGGCAAGTGTG